>NC_039502.1:4943946-4973516 GCF_003590095.1 Trichoplusia ni
AAGAGTTGTATTACTCTCCACAGCGCTCGTGAAGATTTCAGACGCTGAAAGCAATCTCCACGACGCCAGGGTGTTACTGGACAATGGAAGCACTGCGAACTTCGTTTCTGATGACTTCTTCCGCAAGCTACGTATCCACACCTATCCCATTAAATCTCATGTAAAAGGTATAAACAATCAGTCATCAGCTTGTTTCTCCTGGTTGTTCAATATTAATAAAATTAGTACATAATGTAACACAGTGTACATAACATTTACCTTAATACTAATTATAAATAAAAAACTAAAATAAAAGTAAAAGAAAAAAACCATTTCTTATGAATCTCTCTTCTAATAATCTTCTTTCTTATTTACAACTATTATACAAATATAACTATTAACTAAAATTATACAGAACTTGCAGTAGTGTAACAATCAAGTAGTGCGGACAACCGCGTTATTTAATATGTATGGACATGGAGTAACAGGTTCCGCGTCGCGCCCCGCCACCCGGCCGTGCGCCGTGCCGCGGCCAGCGCGAGCGCGAGCGAGGCGACATGAGACAGTACGCATTGTCGCTCCGGCTAACCTAATACCTACTTAGTTTACCGTCATTGCGAAATACAGAATTGACTATTTAACTATTGTGTATCTATCATTTGAGCCGGATTGCTTCTCAATACTTTTAAATTAAAACTCATAATAAATATAAGTGACTGTGATTCCCAAATTCGGGTAAGTTATGCACAATTTTTTACAAAGATTACTAACGGCCCTTACCTACCTATTTTTTAATATATTATTACTTTTAAGGTACGAGTCCGTCTGAATATTGTAGTTTACTCCTATCCTGTGTGTAATGCTTTGCCTTTCTTTCTATATTTTTTCCTAGTTTAAAGCTTGTAACCGCTTCTGCTAGCGAATATGGACCTACCTATGCTATATTAACTATTTAGACTCACGCTTAGAATTCTTTCCGCCTTTATAAGCCCTAATTTTCCATTCTAGTTCTTGCCATGCATACCTAGCGTTTCCTGTGCACCCCTTAACCGGCAGCTTACTGATGTGGACTTGTCCCTAGGAATTACGTCACGATTTCACCTGTCAACTACTTCGCCTGACTGAGAGGAGTGGCCGAGCTGACCGGGACTACTCCTGGAGGACGGGAGCTCGGCAGGGAAGTGTGGAAGGCTAGACAAGTGCGCAAGACCTAGGCAGAACCCTAAGCTATTTTTTTTAATATACCTTCACATTTTTTATTTCTAAACCTAGTTTTATTTTATTCTCTTGTACACGTCCTATTATACGTGACAATAATGACTTCGACATAGAGTTGGACATAGGGTTTCTTCATCACTGTAGTGTATGTAAATTATATTAGAAATGCGAAATTGTCAACGTTTATTTTTCTAGTAAGGAAAGGTTACACTACCAAAGAAATACTAAAGAAAAATACCTAATATTACTGTGCAAGTTCATAAATATTTAACGTGGGTTATTTACTACATCAAAACATTGCTTGGCCGTGTTAATGGATTAACTTTGGCGCGAAGGAGGACATAAGTTATATAATTATTGATATACGTTGATGATAACGCATGGCTGGTCATTTTTGTTCATATAAATTTTATGAGAGTATCTTATAGTTTAAACATTTTTATTCTATCATATGATTAGATTATGTTAAAACGTAAAAAGTATTTGTCACTTAACTATATAAACAATACCTTTATACGGCTACATTTTGTAGCATGATATAAACATTATTCGAATCACTTTTTAACAAATATAGTGCTACATGCTAACACAAACAATAAGTCGTCGTGTTTAATGCATGTATATCAATAATTAGCATACAGTTAATTAGGATATTATGAATATGTATTTATTTTACCTACCCACTATCCTATCGGGTTCAAGACCCGATTATTTTTTTGTTGATTTCTGGTTATCATAACAATTAGTAGTTATTATTTGAAATATGTTTTTATTGTACCTACCCACTTGTCTATCGGTTTCGAGTACCGATTAAATATCTGTCGACTACTGGTGCAACAATTTAACATCTTTTATTATTGCATTATGTTATCATTGTAGGTATTTATTATTTTGAAATGAATATGTTTTTATCGTAAGTAATTAGTTAAATACAGTATCAGATGCCGTCGCTTAAAATTGAAAAGATAATTGTTTCATTCTAGAACAAAACGGTTGATTGTATATTGTGTTTGATTGTATATTACATATTTTAAGCGATAAGGTGTTGATTAATGGGCTGACTTATTTCACTAATTACGGTACCATTGTGTACGGAGGGAAGTTAGTCGGAACGGATGATGCCCGTTCGCGACTAGAAGTGATATGATCAGTAATGATTGAAACTTTCGTAATGGTTTGGTCAGAACGGATGATGCCGGTTTATGACTAAAAGTGTTACGATGAATGTTGTTGGTCAGAACGAATGATGCCCGATCATGGCCCAAAGTATTGTATTGTGTTGATGAGTGTTCATGGAAGCTTTCATAGAGTTGTTTTCTGAAGTTTTAGAACGGAGGGTGCCCGTTATGTGACCTAATTCGTTACTTACAGGTAACAATGGCAAACCTAACGTTAGCAAAATTTGAGTGCGAGGGTGAGGTGACATCGGTGTGCGTAAGATGGGAACGATGGAAAAGAAGCTTTTACGTATACCTAGAAGCTGCAAATGTTACTTCACCTAGTCAGAAGCGAGCAAGTCTTTTACATTGGGGTGGGCCAGAATTACAAGAAATATTTTATAACGTTCCTGACGAAGATGCAACGAATACCTCAGAAGCTGAAACAGATGTCTTTAAAATGGCAATTAATAAACTGGATGAGTATTTGCATCCAAACGAAAGATTTTATGCATATGGATTCTCCTCTAAAGTTGTTAGGAACTTTTAAATCTTCAATAAAACTTGCAGGAAAAACTCAACAATCAATATTCTACGTAGTTGAAAATGGCACTAGAAATTTATTAGGGAAAGTGACAGCCTTGGCATTAGGAGTATTAAGAATTGGTGTACCAGTAAATGAGATACGTAATAACGTATTTCCAAAATTCAAAATGTCCTTATACACATTCCGATAGATGATAAAGTAAAACCAATTGCACAGCCTTATAGACGTATACCCATTCCTCTAGAAGGTAAAGTTAATGCAAAGATAAATGAACTTCTTGAAAAAGACATAATTGAAAAAGTTGATGGCCCTTCAGAATGGATATCGCCTATAGTTCCCATATTGAAAGAAAATGGCGATATCCACCTATGTATAGATATGCGACGAGCAAATTCAGCAATAAAACGCGAGAACCACCCGCTACCAACGATGGATCAGTTGCTACCGAAAATAAGAGATGCGGTTATTTTTAGTAAATTGGATATTTGTGATGCTTTCCACCAATTGGAACTTCACCCAGATTCCAGATCCATCACAACGTTCATTTCCGCGAAAGGTCTTTACCGGTACAAAAGAATGATGTTTGGTATTTCTTGTGCCCCGGAAATATTTCAGAAAACTCTTGAGCGCATTCTCTTACCTTGTAAAGGCGTTATTAACTTCATTGATGACATCTTATTGTACGGAACAAACCGAAAAGAACATGATGTCGGACTTGAAAAAGTCACCGAAGTTTTAGAAGCCAACAATATCATATTAAGACATGAAAAATGTATTCTTGGTACAAACGAAGTAGAATTCTTAGGCCACAAACTTTCTAAGCAGGGTATAAGACCATTAGATAAATACCTGAGTACCATTGGGAACTTTAGGGCTCCTACAAATGTTTCGGAATTACAAAGCTTTATGGGCTTGATAAATTACGTAGGCAAATGGATTCCTAACCTAGCTACAAAACAGAACCCCTTAAACAATTGCTCCGCAAGAGATTTGGTAGAAATGCGGATATACGCGAGTTGTGGGGAGAGAGTCAGCAAGCTTCTTTTAACTCTTTAAAAGTCGACCTTGCTGACATATCTGATTTGAGCTATTATAATGTACACGATAGACACTTGTATTTGCCGATGCAAGTCCGGTTGCTTTAGGTGCTGTTCTAGTACAGGAAACTGATACCGGACCACGGGTTATTGCATTTGGAAATAAAACCCTTACTGATTGCGAACGTCGCTATTGTCAAACGGAAAAAGAGGCATTAGCACTGGTAGGGGCGGTAGAACACTTCCACATGTTTCTCTACGGAAAAGAATTCGACTTGGTGACTGATCACAAACCTCTTGAAGTGATATTTAGTCCAAAGTCAAAACCGTGTGCGAGAATCGAAAGATGGATGCTCCGGTTACAATCATACCAGTATAGGGTTATTTATCGGCCAGGGAAAAACAACATTGCGGATCCTCTTTCTGCCCCAAATGTCGATTATGTATATAACATAATCGAGCATGTTAGACCCATAGCGGTATCATTGAGCGATATTGAGCGTTGGTCCAATGAAGACCTAGAAATTCAAAAAGTTAAAGAAGGCGTTCATGAGCGCAAGTGGGATGCAGCGGTAAAATGTTACAAGCTGATTGAAAATTAACTCTGCTTTCACGAAGGAATTCTACTCAGAGGAACTAAAATCGTCATATCAAAAGCATTGCGAGACAGAGTACTATCAGCGGCGCAAGAGGGACACCCAGGTATTGTGACAATGAAAGCGAAAGGCTCCGAACAAAAGTGTGGTGGCCTAGATACGACCAAGATGTGGAGAGGATGGTTAAATCATGTAAAGGATGCACACTCGTGTCTGTACCTAATGCACCACACCCTTTGAAAAGAAGAGAATTGCCATTACACCCATGGGTTGATATTGCAATCGATCTTTTAGATCCATTACCATCTAACGACTATCTTTTGGTAATAGTCGATTATTACTCAATATATCAAGAAATAAAGATTTGTCGAGATATATCTAGTAAGAAAATGATAAAACTCCTGAGGGAAGTTTTCAGTAGGCTCGGGTTCCCAGTTTCTCTAATGGCAGATAACGGGAAACAGTTTGTTAGCGAACAGTTTACGTTATTTTGTAAGCAAAATGACATAAAATTACATCACTCTATTCCATACTGGCCGCAACAAAATGGAGAAGTTGAGCGCCAAAACAGAAGTATACTGAAACGACTAAGAATATGCCAGGCGGAAAATAAAATTCACCGGAGAGAATCGTTAGTCGATTATCTGACTATGTACAATAATACCCCTCACACAGTCACAGGAAAAACACCAGCAGAGTTGTTCTTCCAGAGAAAAAATAGGGATAAAATACCAATGATCGACGACGTTGAGCATAGGAGTGATGACATGGACTTACGAGACAAGGACAGAGAACAGAAGGAAAGAGGGAGAGAGTATGCGGACAGAAGAAGAAAAGCACAAAATATTGATCTAGAACCAGGTGAGAAAGTATACATCAAAGATATGAATAAAGCAAATAAACTTAGTATGAATTTTGAACCAACACAATATACAGTTAAATCACGAATGGGAGGCGACGTTGAGGTAGAAAACGAGGAAACAGGACAATGTTTGAGACGAAATGTAGTACACCTAAAAAAGGTAGAAGGAGAATGGAAAGTCATAAGAGAGGGCGAATCAAAAGTTCCAGAAAGAGAGGAAGAGGATGAGGATAACGAATAATAAATTACAAAATATATGACAATCGGATGTTTTGATTAAAATTAATAACTAGGGAGCATGACGTTAATCATAGTTGCGAAATCGTCATTTGAAATGCAAAGGAAGTTAGGACCAGCAAAGTATTATGAGGTTAAATGTTACTGATAAAAGATTAATTGGGAAGTGAAGGAAGCATTCAATCGATTGAGTTATTACAAAGTGGTTGTTAAAACCAGAATATTGGAAGGATTATTTATGCTTTTAATATTCTGCTTGATTGTAAACTTTAGTTGATTTTGACATTTGAAAAATTAATAGAAAATTTGTGATGCCAATTAAAATGTAGAATCTGTTGTGATGCTCTAATAAAGATGTTACTAAATATAATAAAAGTTATAATAATTAAAACTTTCATTAAAATAAGGAAGAGATGTAGTGTATGTAAATTATATTAGAAGCTCTTTCGTCTCATGCGTACACGCCGCGCGCTATGGTATGGTGGGGGATAGCGGGGCTTACTCTCCCCCCACACACACTTGGTTGGGAACAAGGAAGCGGGACGGACGCGCGTGCGGCGAGTTAGGCAGTGAGCCGATAATTCAAGTTAAGTGCACGAACAGTACAATCACTTTCCGGCACTTGTATAGTTGCCTGGTAGTAGGCTTGCCGGCAGGTAGGTAGGTAGGTCCAAATAAAGCAAATATTTGGTACAGAGAAATTTGACTTTATTTCGGCCAACTTCTGTTGCCCCAATCACACCCAGATTAGGAGGTAGTAGCAGTAACTCTGGGAACATTGGCCTGAACCGTGGCGTAGCTCTGGCGACAGCCCTGCTCTTTCCCAGGTACGCCTTAGGTAGTTCCCGACAGGATCCGGTCTTATGTGGAACATAAATCCTGGAAGCGCAGACACAAGGCAAGCGTTAACAGAGCTCGGACCACGTAGCCATTACCATTCCTCTTAAAGAATCACCTGACGTGTTAGGTGACTCATATTCAATGGCCAAGCGTCGCTTCATTACTCTTGAACGTCGTTTGCAAAAAGACTCCTACTTAAAACAACTTTACGTCAGTTTCATGACCGAGTATATACAGTTAGGCCACATGTCTGAGTATCTTTCTCGTCGCTTCTCTCGCTAGGACAACACCGTTTTGCTCCGTAGTTTTTACTTAATTAAAATGGTAAATATTAAACAAAAGTGAGAGTGAGTTATACCCGTTTCAAGATAATACAAAGAACTATCTATCACAGTTTATACCATCACAATTCAACACATAATTAATGAGTAATTACAATTTTTCTGTTTAAAATTTTGCATAACGAATATTAACCCTGACCTAAGACTACCCGCGGATTGCCCGCTTCTACGCACACAAACGCAGTCGCTGGACACAGGTGCGCTTTTTTGTTGATTTCTCGGAATTTGTCGCCGCAAAATAGTGAATAATATTTAATATTTAACAATTGATTCATAACTTGCTGTACTAAACCAATTGAGTATAATGAATTGAGCTGCATGCAATAACGAGCTGTTACCTGGGGATGCTTGTAATAATCAGCAGCTTACGCTTGAAGAACGAAGTATGTAGTTATACCCTGAGTGTAACTCCGCTGCTGCCACTAACAATGATCTTGCGAGCTTACATACGCAAATTACCATGAATAATATTTCAACTCGGAAGAAAAGTTTTGACCCACGACTGCATTTTCCCTGTACTTCACTACAATCTATGGGCTTAGAAATACATCTTCTACGTGAACAAATAAATGTTTTAGTGGAACAACTGTCTGACGCCTTATCAACTATAAGTCATTATCAACTTTGCACTCATGGTTTGTACGCAAAAAATGGAAGTCTGTAGTGAGAAACTCAATAAACTTGAAAAATCATCGCAATGCAACCGTTGCCATTTATTGACAAACATTCCAAATGCTGTATCTCATACTGAACCTTTAAATACCAATGTTAAAGCCAAAAACTGTACCAAAATACCTACATTAAAAAAGAAAACTGAGCTCCGTCCCATAAATAATGATACTAAACCAAAACCGAAGTCAGTTACTCGTCCTGATTCCGACAATTTAGTGGCCGATGTTTCTCTACAAGCGCCTGTCATACAAGTCCCACAACGTAATGAATCAGGACCGGATATACCTCAAGAAAATAAACAAACTGCTCCTAATGGCTTCAATTCTGAACTTAACAACAACTTAAATGACGGATGGGAAGAGGTGCGCAAACGAAAACTTAAGCGATACAGTTCTATCCGTGGTACAGCGGGCCCCGAAGCCACATCACTAAAAGCCGTGGAGTCGCGTCGCTATATCCACCTATGGAATATGTTGTCAGGACCAGATGAAGTCATATCCTATTTACAAAAGCAAATACCTGGGGGTGTATGTACCATTGAAGAGCTTAAACCTAAGGGCGATTATAAGTCTTTCAAAATTGGTGTTTCTGTTGACTTCTATGAGAAAAGCGTCACCCCGGACATGTGGCCGACTAACGCTAGAGTAAAGCAGTGGTTTTTTCGAAGACAGAAATAAAAATCAATAAAGATGATCGACGAACTTCGTGTTTAATGCAATTACAGACTATATACTCAGTTATATACCAAAATGTAAGAGGCCTCAAAACTAAGCTTAGTCACTTCAGGCAAAGTTAATTAACGCTGATTTGTGATGTTGTAACTGTAACTGATACATTTTTCGACAACTCCGTGCTAGATTCAGAGCTTATCTGCAATTAATGGAATATACTACGACGTGATCGTACGAGTGGCATAGGTGGAGGCGTGCTATTAGCCGCCCAACTTGGTATTATAGTGCTGCGTTGTCCTGAATTTGAGACACAGAATGGTGAAGACCTCTGGGTCCGGCTTTCTATATCCAGTGCTACTTATTATGCTTGTGTTGTGTATATTCATCCTAGATCTTCTGATGAAATGTATGTCTTGGTTTCATAAAGTGGAGTCAATAATAGGCTCATTAGAAGAAGAAGTGCTAATACTCGGTGATCTAAACCTTAACCCAAAGTAGACATCTACTACCATTTTATGTCATTATTGTTATTTTTTAAGTTTTTGTGGATTAACTGAGAGGAATGATGTGATGAATGCTTTTGAAGGTAAATTGGACGTTGTATTATCTTCTGACAGCGGTTTCAAAGTGAGAGTGTCTGAGATCGAGGGGGGAGGTCTTGTGCCGCGACGAGATTCATATCATCCACCGCTTGATATTGGCTTATCATTCTTTAAATCAAAGACGGGTTCTGTAAGAATTAATTGTTTGTGGTACCTTTGTTGTATCTGAATTCCATAACACAAGAGCTTTAGCAACTTACTTTGGGTTCAGAACAATGTATGCGATGTTGTCCGCATTCATTTATTATTTATTTAATCCGAGTAACATGGATGTGCAAAAAGATTGGAATTTTTCCAAAGGGTATTATGAACTTATGTACGCCCTAATTTCTAAATTAAAATGGGAGGAAATATACCTTGCCAAAGACGTAAACCAGGCTGTAGAGCAGTTTTATAACATTCTATATAATATTTTTGATGAATGCTTACCTAAAAAAAATAGACCCAGAACGCCATCTAGGTCCTTCCCGGCATGGTTTACTTCTGACCTTATAAGTGACATCAAACGTAAAGCTATGCTACATAAAAAATTGAAAGTTTGTGGTGATAAAGCTGCATACAATAATTTCTCTGCTCTTAGATCTGACATTAAACGACGAACGTCTGTAGCGTATAACAACTTTTTGCACAATATTCAGGTCAAATTAAATCACAGTCCTAAAACATTCTGGCAGCACATCCAGAGTTTGCGGTGTAAGGGAGGTTTTGAGACACATGTCACGTATAAAGGAATAGAGTGTAATGGTAGTGAGGCAGCTCAATCGTTCTCCAATTTTTTTGCTAGCGTTTTTTTGCCAGAAACCCCTTCGCTTGATTACCTTAATGACATATCAGAAAGCAAATCTTCAAATCTAATTAACATTAACGAAATTTTGATGAGTGATCTAGAGTATGGTATAGAAAAACTTAAACCGAATTCTTCCATAGATCCCGACTACATTTCCGCATTTATTATTAAAGGTTGTAAGGACATGTTGAAATCGCCTATCTTACCTATTTTTAACATGTCACTAGAGATAGGGTTTTATCCAGACCGTTGGAAAATTTCGCGCGTTCAACCGATCCCTAAATCTAGTGATCATTCGCAATTAGAAAACTATAGGCCAATAGCTATACTCTCATCATTACCTAAATTATTTGAATCAATATTACATACACTTATCAGTTCACAAATTCAACCTTATCTATGTGTTGCACAACATGGATTTAGACATAATCGTTCCGTTACGACCAATCTGCTCACGCTGGTTGATCTGATTTCCGAACATCTGGATAAAAATATACAAGTGGATGTAATTTATTTCGATTTAAAAAAAGCTTTTGATCGTGTTGATAACGACGTGTTGCTACGCAAAGTAAGTGATACAGGTTTTTCACCTAAACTCCTTAAATTTAGTTCGCTAGTTATCTGCGCAATCGGCAGCAATATGTCCGTCATTCGTCCGGTTGCTTTGTATCTAAATTATATCACACTCGGTCAGGCGTCAGTCAAGGTTCAATTTTAGGACCACTTTTGTTTAACATAATGGTATATAATCTGGAGACTGTACTTAAACATGCTAAATGCCTATTGTACGCGGATGATCTCAAACTGGTTTACGGGATAGAAAACAGTTTCGATGCAGCTACATTGCAAGAAGACCTAAACTCAGTATTTCGTTGGAGTATAGACCACAAACTATTATTTTATATTAATAAGTGTCATGTTATGACCTTTAGCCGGTCTCATAATCCACTGATTGCGCCATACTTCTTGGAGACGGAATTAATAACCCGAGTTTCCTCCGTAAAGGATCTGGGAGTTATTTTTGACCCCAAACTGAACTTCCATGACCTCGTCAAAACACTTGCTACTGAATCATATCGTAGATTAGGTTTTGTAATTAGAAACATGAGGGAGTTACATAACCCCATGGCTATCAGACTTGTTTACATGACACTGGTTAGAAGCAAACCTGAATCTGCTTCGATCATTTGGAATCCCTATGAAAGTGCTTACGCCTTACTTTTAGAAAAAAATCAAAAAGCTTTTCTCAGACTTTTTATACAAAAAAAAAAATACAAATACTACCCATTTCTTTATCCAACAAAATTTCTATTAGGCATGTTAACATTCAATTCTCTGGAAGTAGGGCGCAATAACCATTTAATTTCATTCGTTTGTAAGATGTTACGTAGTGAATCGGACTGCCCTGAGTGGGTGTCCCAGGTAGTCCGTCTTTATGTTCCCATGGTACCTAAAATGCAGCTCAGACCACGCAACTATCCTTTGCTGGCCGTGTCTGAAGCTCGCACTGTTTCACACACTAACTCTCCGCTCATTCGGGCGCTCACTCTGCTCAACGCTCTCTTGACGTCAGAACCTTAATGCGATCTGTTTGCGAAGAAATGGGTGGATTTTTGTGTGTTATATGTGTTTGAAATTCTGTGAGTTGATGAACGAAAGGTGATTGTTTACTGTTGTTTCTTATGTGATTGTTTATGTTTATGTGTAAATTTTATAATTTGTAGACTTTTGTCCCCTTTTTTAGTGTTTAAGTTTCTGTTGTAATTGTATTATCTGACTGCCCAACGATTTGTTGTAAACTGTTATGTTGTGTATGTTATTTGATAAATAAAATAAAAAAAGTATAGTAACCTTAACACTACATTTGATTACTCTAACTACTTGCCTCATCATGGAAAATTGAACGAATCTAAGTCTACAACCAAGCTTAGGGTTGTCTTTGACGCTTCGGCTTGTACTACATCAGGTAAGTCGTTCAACGACATACAAATGGTTGGTTCTCCTCTTCAAGACGTGGTTTAGGTTTCGTCAACACATGGTAGTCGTTAGTGCAGATAAGTAGGTTAGAATTCCCAATTCTTTGTCGGTCCTACACATTGTCTTGCAATTGCATTATAAGAGCGTCTTGTATTGTGGTGTCCGCATTGGATTGACTCATGCGCTCGCGCCTCGACGCGACGAATGTCGACCGCTCAGATTGCATTTATTTCATCGGGTATCGGCGCCTACCCGATTTCAATGGTGCGATACAGTACCTTGCGAACAGTTATCCAGCTTGTTCATTTAAACCTACAATACAATAATTGACTTCTATCGATGCAGCCGACTGACTGCTGGCTGTTTTAAATTGTAATCATAATAACTTATTAGGTATATTTACATCGATCGTAAAGAAAATTATATCTTAAATAAACGCATTTGATATAAGTGGAACATATTATATATGTGTATTTTTTTTTTTTAGCATCTTGGACATTTATTTTATTGAATCATAGAGTATTCTTACGAGTAGTACAGAACTCTAATTGTTACCATGAACGTGCTGACTGTCCAAGCCCACAGAACTATCGCTATGTAACAACAAAAGCAGATTATCTATACTTAATAATAATCAGAATTGTTTCTTTTTTAACGATGTAGGTAGAGATACAAGATTATTAAAAAATACTGCTACGCAAGGACACTAATACTAAGGTATCCCATTTCATAAAAACAGAACAATGCCTACTAGACTTGGAATCGAAAAAGTGACTACTTTATCTTGATCGCAGACAATGTTTTTTCATATACTCAAAATTATTTCTTTTCTTTTAGTATAATTCATTACCTTTTCTTATTTTATTACTGATTTATCGGGAAATCTACCTTATCTTTTTTTGTAAACTTTATTGTTATAAAACGGAATCATTTATATCCAAACAGCAAATAGACTTTGACCAACTAAGCTTGAAAGTTGATGTTGCAATAATCATAGTAATAGTGAGATTGATATTGATGTTGAGACTGACGTTTCGCTGTTGGGGCGTCACTATGTTAGCGGTCGTTAATAAATATTTATATATTAATATAAGTAAAAATGATTGATAACATAAGTAACATTTCTAATGAAATTGACAACCTTACATTAGCAAGCTCCCACGTCTGCACACCAGATCAGTATACTGAGATCGTTAACAATTCAGGTAGCAATTTTAAAGTAATACACGTAAATATTAGAAGTATTAATAAAAATCTTGACCAGTTTATATCCATGCTTTCTATAACAAAACTGGAGTATGATATAATAATTCTTTCAGAATGACATATGGTAGTACAGCAGGCAAACGATCAACCGTGGCTGGAAGATATCACCTACTTGGGATCCAATAATAAATAAACTCAAGGCCAAACCCAAGAGCAGCGCTGCAAGACATCAAGACACAGTGAGCTCATACTGCGTAGGTCGGACCACAAGTAATTAATTAAAATATGAAGGTAGAACGAGCAACATCTCGTGTCAAGACGAACGCCATCTCAGTCTGCCCGTGACCATGATACCTGCAAAGGTTTCGAAACGTCGGGAACTAAAATCTAAAATTAAACCGCGATAAAATCCGTAAAAGTAGTTTCATTTCAATGTCTAACATTCGCGTAAACCTAAGAAACCGCTCTCAAGCTGTAAAAATTGGTACGGTGGTGAGCGAGGAGGAGCAGATTGGGCATGGAGTCCCACAGGAAAGTATTCTTGGCCCGACGCTCTTTTTAATATATGTCAATGACCTATGCAATATGAAATTCCAAACTTGTGACATCTTTACATATGCTGATGACACAGCATTATTAGTATATGGCAGGGACTGGTTGGAGACAAGGACTCGGGCAGAGAATTACTTGAGAGAAGTAATGCTGTGGTTATCCTCTAATTTGCTCACGCTTAATATAGAGAAAACTAAATATATACGTTTTTATCTCCCTCATTCTCCCAAGCCACCTGTGGAAACTCTGTCGCTCACAGCTCACAGTTGTGTGACCTCACTATCTAGTAAGTGCTCCTGCCTACCCCTGACTAACGTAGGCAACATAAGGTATCTCGGGGTTCTGCTTGATGAGCGAATGGACTGGCGTCCGCAAGTAGAGGCTCTTACTGGGCGAGTTAGACGACTCATATATGTCTTTAAAAATCTTCGGTATTCTGCCGACCAATTGGTAATGTGTACTGTTTATAAGGCACTTTGCCAATCAATTCTTGGGTACTGTATTACTGCATGGGGAGGGACATACAAGACCTTGTTTCTGCAATTGCAGAGAGCGCAAAGGTATCTCCTCAAGGTAATGCACTGCAAACCTCGTGACTACCCAACCGCAAAACTATATAAGGATAGTGAAGTCTTGACTGTTAGACAGTTATTTATTCTTCGTGCTATGCTCCGACGACATTCCGAAATTTCCCTTAGTGCAAGAATATTACAACATTATTATGTTATATGATTATACTAGCTGTTTCCCGCGACTTCGTCCCCGTGGGTAGAGGATATAAGTTATGATTTTTTGACTGCCCTATTTTTTTTCACATTTTTCATTGTATCTTCGCTCCTATTAGTCGCAGGGTGATGGTTTATAGCCTAAAGCCTTCCTCAATTAATGGTCTATTCAACACAAAAAGAATTTTTCAATTTGGACCAAGAGTTCCTGAGATTAGCGCGTTCAAACAAACAAACAAACTCTTCAGCTTTATATATTAGTATAGATTAGCATAGAGTATAGATAAGACATTTCAAGCGGAGTGCCGCCGACCCTAGAGTATACATATACTCTATAATAATAATAATAATTTTATTTCTTCTTAAAAGTACAAACAACTTACATAGGTGACAATTTTTTTTAGGTTTTAAGACGATTGTACAGCTGCATTATATAAATTAACACACTGACTCTCAAACTGAGCCATGCTCGTATTTTGAGGGTCGGCGGCACTCCGCTTGAAATGTCTTATCTATACTCTATGCTAATCTATACTAATATATAAAGCTGAAGAGTTTGTTTGTGTTAAGTACAAGGTACACGAGTGAAACAACGGCTTGCTAGTAACGCACTGGCCTTTATTTTAAACAAACGTTAACGTGCGTAGGCACACGCACACATACTCAACACTCCTCCCCACCAGCTCAGACATACAAATTAATAACTAATATACTAACTTAATACAACATACATGCTAATAAAATACTTTGTAATTAACGCTCGGAAGATTGCGTCTCGACCGCCGTATGGGTGGTGGCTCAACCGTTTGCTGATCCGGTGCTGCTTCTTCTAAATGACCAGGGCTAGGCGAGCCGGAACATGCTTCCTCATATTCCTTCTCTCCCCCAGATTGATCTGGTGATGGAAGCGGAAGCGTTCCTTGAGGTGACTCGGCAGCCATATTATCAGCACTATTCTGGTCTTGTATTTCTAATGTTGGGTCACCAGTTAGCTCCTCTATGTCTATATCTGTGTCTTTCGGTTTGGTTTTACAATCGTCACTTTTAAACAGTATAATTTGGTTTTTATGTTTTCTTTGTATTTTTGAAGTACTATCGTCTTTGATTAAATATATTACTTTGCCAATTCTTTTTAACACTGTTCCTTTACACCACGAAAACTTACTATTTACTGTTTGATTTTTATAATATACTTTGTCACCGGGCACAAAGACTTGTATATTCTGTCCTCTCGTCTTATTTTGCAAACACTGTTTACGTTTTACCACATTAGCAAGAGCCGAGGATGAAGATGACGGTGACTCGGGTTTAATTAGATCTAGCCGCGTCTTTAGCTTCCTACCGTAGACCAGCTCGGCTGGTGAAAACCCGGTTGTTGTGTGAACGGAATTTCTATAGTCAAACAAGTATTTCAAAAGTAAGTTATTTGAATTCCGCGCTCCACAACCCGTAAGCAAGCTCGTTTTGATACCTTTTTTAACTATCTTAACATAGCTTTCCGCCTGTCCGTTGCTGGCCGCGTGGTATGTTGGTGACGTCATGTGCGAAATTCCGTTCACCTCGAACGAAAGCGAAAGCCTCAAACTCATATGACGTGAATGAAGTACCATTGTCGCTAACCAGCGTATGTGGGATACCAAATCTAGACATAAACTCGTATAATTTATCTATTGTCGCTGATGTTGACGTATCGCCTCTCATGTTATAAACCTCGACCCACTTTGTATATGCATCTACTACCACTAAAAAGGAGTTACCGTTTATAGGTCCCATGAAATCTATGTGTATCCGGTAAAAAGGCGTTGCAGGATATTCCCAGTGTGCGATCGGTGCCCGCGTCGGTGATGGCCGCAGCTGCATGCAAACGTCACATGCCCCTATCATCCGCTCTAACGCGGCGTCTATCCCCGGAAACCACACACGCGCTCGCGCCTCTGCTTTTGTCTTAACAATACCTAAATGAGACTGGTGCAGTTCCTTTAATATTTTTCCATGCAACTTTTCCGGAACTACTACTTTGTGCCCTCTCATAATACATCCTTGTTCATACGATAATTGTGTCCTACAAGCAAAGTACGGCTTAATCGCATCATCATCTATTTTTCTTGGCCATCCATTCAACACGAAATGTACCACTCTGTTCAAGGTCGCATCTGTACTTGTCGCCTCGCGTAATAAGTTTACGGTTACAGGCAGACTGCCTTCTATCACGAAATTAATGTACGAGGCTCGATCGAGGTCTGGCATCGTTGCATCTTTTTCCCGCCCGTCTCGATCCGTCCCTGCCCCCTCCGGTAAACAGGCGCGAGATAAGAAGTCCGCGCTGTTATTAGCGCTACGAACATATTCAATTTTATAATTATAGCCGCTCAAAAATAATGCGTATCTTTGTAGTCTGTTCGCTGATACTTCTGGAATACCACGCTGTGGTCCGAAAATCGACAATAATGGTTTGTGATCGGTGCGGAGAATGAAAGGAATCGCCCTACCGTATAAATATTGGTGAAATCGCCTTACACCAAAAATAATTGCGGTCGCTTCCTTTTGAATTTGTGAGTAACTTTTCTCCGTAGCACTAAGTGTACGCGACGCAAACGAAATCGGTCTCTCCGACCCATCGGTTTCTAATTGCGATAATATTGCAGACAGGCCTAACGGTGATGCATCCACGGTTAAGATTATAGTTGACTCTGGGTTGAAGTGAGCTAAAACTTGATCTGAAGCTAAACTTTTTTTAATATTCAAAAACGCATCGTCATGCTCCTGTGTCCAACACCACTTGTTACCCTTTCTCAGCAAGTTATACAAAGGACATAAAATCGCTGAGGCGTTTGGGACAAAGTTCCTATAATAATTAACCAACCCCAAAAATGACTGTAATTGATTGACGTTAGTTGGAACCGGTGCTTCTGTCATGGCTTTAATTTTCTGCGGTGATTTATGAAGTCCATCTTTATTTATCACGTACCCTAAATAATTAACCTCATCACTGAAAAACACACACTTATCTTTTTGTAAGGTCAGTCCTGCGTCTTGTAATTTGCTTAGTACCTAATGTAATCTATCCAAATGTTCCGATCTCGTTTTACCGGTAATTAAAATATCATCAAGTAAACACAGTGTGCCGGGCACGCCACCCAACACGCCTTCTATCGCCCGTTGGAACAAAGCCGGCGCACTCGCAATACCAAAACAAAGACGAGTTTGTTTATAAATCCCCCTGTGTGTGTTTATACAAGTTAATTCTTGCGAGTCCTCGTGTAACATGAACTGATTATAAGCATTTGACAAATCTAATTTAGTAAACTGCTGACCACCATATAATTTAGCAAAGAGTTCTGTTACTGTAGGCAAAGGATACTGATCGATAACTAATTGTTTGTTTACCCCGGTCGAAAAATCAGCACATATACGTATAGACCCATTTTGCTTCAATACAGGCACGATGGGTGACGCATACCGAGAGTGGTCCACGGGTTTCAAAATGCCTAATCCTATTAGACGATCTATTTCTTTGTCAACTTTGTCTTTCAATGCGAACGCTATCGGTCTAGCCCTTACAAAAACCGGTTTAGCATCTTCCTTTACTTGTAATTTTACTTTAAATTTATTAAATAACCCTAACTTGTCCGAAAATACCAAAGGATAACGACCTTGCAGTGTGTGAATCAATTCATTTCCATCCACTTGTTTACAGTATCTTACTGGCATAGCGAATTCTAATTTAAACTTTGAAATGAAATCGCGACCTAGAATCGGTGGACCGCCATCTCGCACGACATAAACACACAGCCAATGTGTTATTTTCGCATATGTCACTTGTAACTGAGCGATGCCCACACAAATAATTTTATCGCCGGTATATGATAATAATCGTTTCCTAGTCGTCGACAATGGTACATCGCTAAAATGTTTTTCATAAATACTCTCAGAAATTGCCGTTACGGCCGAACCGCTATCTATCTCAAATTTTAATTTAACTCCCGATACCGTAACCGTTTCCGTCATCGGTTCCCCTTTAGCTGATCTAATATTAAAACACTTACCGTCATCGTCACTTTCATCCTCAGCTTTTGAATCAACAAAATTATTTTTTTTGCACATTTTACGCAAATGTCCCGTAGCATTACATTTCCTACATTTCGCTTTCGCGAACCGACACTGCGATGTTTCATGGTTATGATAGCCGCACACTTGACACTGCCCTTTGAAATCTGAACTAGGTATCGCCTTCCGTTGAGGCGGCGTCGCCGGACCCGGCGCCTGCGTGACCTTGAACACTTCACGCGGCGCGGCCTGCTCCCCGGCACCCGCTGCTGCTCGTGCGCTCCGCGCGTTCTCCGCCAACTCCATCGCCTTGCTCAACGTCAGGCCTGCTAGATTTTTCGCGAATAGCTTTTCCCTGTCAGATCCCGGCAACATGCCCATGACAAACTTGTCCCGTAAAGCCTCCTCGACATTAGAAAATCCACAATGAGCCGTTAGGCCGCGCAATCTTGCGGCCCACTCCGCGTATGTCTCCGCTTCATGTTGCGTTGCTTCGTAAAACTTGCACCGCTCCCCGAATCCACACCGCTTAGGAATAAAATGCTCATCCAGCAGTCTAAGCACGTCCTCGTAGGGTACGTCTTGCAGCTGTTTTGGTAACGCGAGGTCTGCTGCCAGCTTATGTGTGCCATCTGCGAGTGCGCTCAGCAAGATAGCTCGTCGTTTTGTTCCCGTCGGATCGCTCGTCTCCGTAATGTCATTTGCCACAAACCACTGCTTGATGCGGCATTTGTAGGTCTCCCACGATTGCCCATTGTGGTCAAATACCGATAAAACGCCGAACACTGCGCCAGACATTTTTACTTCTTATTTGCGTGGGTAATTTTAATCCTCGTCGCCAATGTTAAGTACAAGGTACACGAGTGAAACAACGGCTTGCTAGTAACGCACTGGCCTTTATTTTAAACAAACGTTAACGTGCGTAGGCACACGCACACATACTCAACAGTTTGTTTGTTTGAACGCGCTAATCTCAGGAACTCTTGGTCCAAATTGAAAAATTCTTTTTGTGTTGAATAGACCATTAATTGAGGAAGGCTTTAGGCTATAAACCATCACCCTGCGACTAATAGGAGCGAAGATACAATGGAAAATGTGAAAAAAAATAGGGCAGGCAAAAAATCATAACTTATATCCTCTACCCACGGGGACGAAGTCGCGGGAAACAGCTAGTATAATCATATAACATAATAATGTTGTAATATTCTTGCACTAAGGGAAATTTCGGAATGTCGTCGGAGCATAGCACGAAGAATAAATAACTGTCTAACAGTCAAGACTTCACTATCCTTATATAGTTTTGCGGTTGGGTAGTCACGAGGTTTGCAGTGCATTACCTTGAGGAGATACCTTTGCGCTCTCTGCAATTGCAGAAACAAGGTCTTGTATGTCCCTCCCCATGCAGTAATACAGTACCCAAGAATTGATTGGCAAAGTGCCTTATAAACAGTACACATTACCAATTGGTCGGCAGAATACCGAAGATTTTTAAAGACATATATGAGTCGTCTAACTCGCCCAGTAAGAGCCTCTACTTGCGGACGCCAGTCCATTCGCTCATCAAGCAGAACCCCGAGATACCTTATGTTGCCTACGTTAGTCAGGGGTAGGCAGGAGCACTTACTAGATAGTGAGGTCACACAACTGTGAGCTGTGAGCGACAGAGTTTCCACAGGTGGCTTGGGAGAATGAGGGAGATAAAAACGTATATATTTAGTTTTCTCTATATTAAGCGTGAGCAAATTAGAGGATAACCACAGCATTACTTCTCTCAAGTAATTCTCTGCCCGAGTCCTTGTCTCCAACCAGTCCCTGCCATATACTAATAATGCTGTGTCATCAGCATATGTAAAGATGTCACAAGTTTGGAATTTCATATTGCATAGGTCATTGACATATATTAAAAAGAGCGTCGGGCCAAGAATACTTTCCTGTGGGACTCCATGCCCAATCTGCTCCTCCTCGCTCACCACCGTACCAATTTTTACAGCTTGAGAGCGGTTTCTTAGGTTTACGCGAATGTTAGACATTGAAATGAAACTACTTTTACGGATTTTATCGCGGTTTAATTTTAGATTTTAGTTCCCGACGTTTCGAAACCTTTGCAGGTATCATGGTCACGGGCAGACTGAGATGGCGTTCGTCTTGACACGAGATGTTGCTCGTTCTACCTTCATATTTTAATTAATTACTTGTGGTCCGACCTACGCAGTATGAGCTCACTGTGTCTTGATGTCTTGCAGCGCTGCTCTTGGGTTTGGCCTTGAGTTTATTTATTATTGGATCCCAAGTAGGTGATATCTTCCAGCCACGGTTGATCGTTTGCCTGCTGTACTACCATATGTCATTCTGAAAGAATTATTATATCATACTCCAGTTTTGTTATAGAAAGCATGGATATAAACTGGTCAAGATTTTTATTAATACTTCTAATATTTACGTGTATTACTTTAAAATTGCTACCTGAATTGTTAACGATCTCAGTATACTGATCTGGTGTGCAGACGTGGGAGCTTGCTAATGTAAGGTTGTCAATTTCATTAGAAATGTTACTTATGTTATCAATCATTTTTACTTATATTAATATATAAATATTTATTAACGACCGCTAACATAGTGACGCCCCAACAGCGAAACGTCAGTCTCAACATCAATATCAATCTCACTATTACTATGATTATTGCAACATCAACTTTCAAGCTTAGTTGGTCAAAGTCTATTTGCTGTTTGGATATAAATGATTCCGTTTTATAACAATAAAGTTTACAAAAAAAAGATAAGGTAGATTTCCCGATAAATCAGTAATAAAATAAGAAAAGGTAATGAATTATACTAAAAGAAAAGAAATAATTTTGAGTATATGAAAAAACATTGTCTGCGATCAAGATAAAGTAGTCACTTTTTCGATTCCAAGTCTAGTAGGCATTGTTCTGTTTTTATGAAATGGGATACCTTAGTATTAGTGTCCTTGCGTAGCAGTATTTTTTAATAATCTTGTATCTCTACCTACATCGTTAAAAAAGAAACAATTCTGATTATTATTAAGTATAGATAATCTGCTTTTGTTGTTACATAGCGATAGTTCTGTGGGCTTGGACAGTCAGCACGTTCATGGTAACAATTAGAGTTCTGTACTACTCGTAAGAATACTCTATGATTCAATAAAATAAATGTCCAAGATGCTAAAAAAAAAAAATACACATATATAATATGTTCCACTTATATCAAATGCGTTTATTTAAGATATAATTTTCTTTACGATCGATGTAAATATACCTAATAAGTTATTATGATTACAATTTAAAACAGCCAGCAGTCAGTCGGCTGCATCGATAGAAGTCAATTATTGTATTGTAGGTTTAAATGAACAAGCTGGATAACTGTTCGCAAGGTACTGTATCGCACCATTGAAATCGGGTAGGCGCCGATACCCGATGAAATAAATGCAATCTGAGCGGTCGACATTCGTCGCGTCGAGGCGCGAGCGCATGAGTCAATCCAATGCGGACACCACAATACAAGACGCTCTTATAATGCAATTGCAAGACAATGTGTAGGACCGACAAAGAATTGGGAATTCTAACCTACTTATCTGCACTAACGACTACCATGTGTTGACGAAACCTAAACCACGTCTTGAAGAGGAGAACCAACCATTTGTATGTCGTTGAACGACTTACCTGATGTAGTACAAGCCGAAGCGTCAAAGACAACCCTAAGCTTGGTTGTAGACTTAGATTCGTTCAATTTTCCATGATGAGGCAAGTAGTTAGAGTAATCAAATGTAGTGTTAAGGTTACTATACTTTTTTTATTTTATTTATCAAATAACATACACAACATAACAGTTTACAACAAATCGTTGGGCAGTCAGATAATACAATTACAACAGAAACTTAAACACTAAAAAAGGGGACAAAAGTCTACAAATTATAAAATTTACACATAAACATAAACAATCACATAAGAAACAACAGTAAACAATCACCTTTCGTTCATCAACTCACAGAATTTCAAACACATATAACACACAAAAATCCACCCATTTCTTCGCAAACAGATCGCATTAAGGTTCTGACGTCAAGAGAGCGTTGAGCAGAGTGAGCGCCCGAATGAGCGGAGAGTTAGTGTGTGAAACAGTGCGAGCTTCAGACACGGCCAGCAAAGGATAGTTGCGTGGTCTGAGCTGCATTTTAGGTACCATGGGAACATAAAGACGGACTACCTGGGACACCCACTCAGGGCAGTCCGATTCACTACGTAACATCTTACAAACGAATGAAATTAAATGGTTATTGCGCCCTACTTCCAGAGAATTGAATGTTAACATGCCTAATAGAAATTTTGTTGGATAAAGAAATGGGTAGTATTTGTATTTTTTTTTTTTTGTATAAAAAGTCTGAGAAAAGCTTTTTGATTTTTTTCTAAAAGTAAGGCGTAAGCACTTTCATAGGGATTCCAAATGATCGAAGCAGATTCAGGTTTGCTTCTAACCAGTGTCATGTAAACAAGTCTGATAGCCATGGGGTTATGTAACTCCCTCATGTTTCTAATTACAAAACCTAATCTACGATATGATTCAGTAGCAAGTGTTTTGACGAGGTCATGGAAGTTCAGTTTGGGGTCAAAAATAACTCCCAGATCCTTTACGGAGGAAACTCGGGTTATTAATTCCGTCTCCAAGAAGTATGGCGCAATCAGTGGATTATGAGACCGGCTAAAGGTCATAACATGACACTTATTAATATAAAATAATAGTTTGTGGTCTATACTCCAACGAAATACTGAGTTTAGGTCTTCTTGCAATGTAGCTGCATCGAAACTGTTTTCTATCCCGTAAACCAGTTTGAGATCATCCGCGTACAATAGGCATTTAGCATGTTTAAGTACAGTCTCCAGATTATATACCATTATGTTAAACAAAAGTGGTCCTAAAATTGAACCTTGACTGACGCCTGACCGAGTGTGATATAATTTAGATACAAAGCAACCGGACGAATGACGGACATATTGCTGCCGATTGCGCAGATAACTAGCGAACTAAATTTAAGGAGTTTAGGTGAAAAACCTGTATCACTTACTTTGCGTAGCAACACGTCGTTATCAACACGATCAAAAGCTTTTTTTAAATCGAAATAAATTACATCCACTTGTATATTTTTATCCAGATGTTCGGAAATCAGATCAACCAGCGTGAGCAGATTGGTCGTAACGGAACGATTATGTCTAAATCCATGTTGTGCAACACATAGATAAGGTTGAATTTGTGAACTGATAAGTGTATGTAATATTGATTCAAATAATTTAGGTAATGATGAGAGTTATAGCTATTGGCCTATAGTTTTCTAATTGCGAATGATCACTAGATTTAGGGATCGGTTGAACGCGCGAAATTTTCCAACGGTCTGGATAAAACCCTATCTCTAGTGACATGTTAAAAATAGGTAAGATAGGCGATTTCAACATGTCCTTACAACCTTTAATAATAAATGCGGAAATGTAGTCGGGATCTATGGAAGAATTCGGTTTAAGTTTTTCTATACCATACTCTAGATCACTCATCAAAATTTCGTTAATGTTAATTAGATTTGAAGATTTGCTTTCTGATATGTCATTAAGGTAATCAAGCGAAGGGGTTTCTGGCAAAAAAACGCTAGCAAAAAAATTGGAGAACGATTGAGCTGCCTCACTACCATTACACTCTATTCCTTTATACGTGACATGTGTCTCAAAACCTCCCTTACACCGCAAACTCTGGATGTGCTGCCAGAATGTTTTAGGACTGTGATTTAATTTGACCTGAATATTGTGCAAAAAGTTGTTATACGCTACAGACGTTCGTCGTTTAATGTCAGATCTAAGAGCAGAGAAATTATTGTATGCAGCTTTATCACCACAAACTTTCAATTTTTTATGTAGCATAGCTTTACGTTTGATGTCACTTATAAGGTCAGAAGTAAACCATGCCGGGAAGGACCTAGATGGCGTTCTGGGTCTATTTTTTTTAGGTAAGCATTCATCAAAAATATTATATAGAATGTTATAAAACTGCTCTACAGCCTGGTTTACGTCTTTGGCAAGGTATATTTCCTCCCATTTTAATTTAGAAATTAGGGCGTACATAAGTTCATAATACCCTTTGGAAAAATTCCAATCTTTTTGCACATCCATGTTACTCGGATTAAATAAATAATAAATGAATGCGGACAACATCGCATACATTGTTCTGAACCCAAAGTAAGTTGCTAAAGCTCTTGTGTTATGGAATTCAGATACAACAAAGGTACCACAAACAATTAATTCTTACAGAACCCGTCTTTGATTTAAAGAATGATAAGCCAATATCAAGCGGTGGATGATATGAATCTCGTCGCGGCACAAGACCTCCCCCCTCGATCTCAGACACTCTCACTTTGAAACCGCTGTCAGAAGATAATACAACGTCCAATTTACCTTCAAAAGCATTCATCACATCATTCCTCTCAGTTAATCCACAAAAACTTAAAAAATAACAATAATGACATAAAATGGTAGTAGATGTCTACTTTGGGTTAAGGTTTAGATCACCGAGTATTAGCACTTCTTCTTCTAATGAGCCTATTATTGACTCCACTTTATGAAACCAAGACATACATTTCATCAGAAGATCTAGGATGAATATACACAACACAAGCATAATAAGTAGCACTGGATATAGAAAGCCGGACCCAGAGGTCTTCACCATTCTGTGTCTCAAATTCAGGACAACGCAGCACTATAATACCAAGTTGGGCGGCTAATAGCACGCCTCCACCTATGCCACTCGTACGATCACGTCGTAGTATATTCCATTAATTGCAGATAAGCTCTGAATCTAGCACGGAGTTGTCGAAAAATGTATCAGTTACAGTTACAACATCACAAATCAGCGTTAATTAACTTTGCCTGAAGTGACTAAGCTTAGTTTTGAGGCCTCTTACATTTTGGTATATAACTGAGTATATAGTCTGTAATTGCATTAAACACGAAGTTCGTCGATCATCTTTATTGATTTTTATTTCTGTCTTCGAAAAAACCACTGCTTTACTCTAGCGTTAGTCGGCCACATGTCCGGGGTGACGCTTTTCTCATAGAAGTCAACAGAAACACCAATTTTGAAAGACTTATAATCGCCCTTAGGTTTAAGCTCTTCAATGGTACATACACCCCCAGGTATTTGCTTTTGTAAATAGGATATGACTTCATCTGGTCCTGACAACATATTCCATAGGTGGATATAGCGACGCGACTCCACGGCTTTTAGTGATGTGGCTTCGGGGCCCGCTGTACCACGGATAGAACTGTATCGCTTAAGTTTTCGTTTGCGCACCTCTTCCCATCCGTCATTTAAGTTGTTGTTAAGTTCAGAATTGAAGCCATTAGGAGCAGTTTGTTTATTTTCTTGAGGTATATCCGGTCCTGATTCATTACGTTGTGGGACTTGTATGACAGGCGCTTGTAGAGAAACATCGGCCACTAAATTGTCGGAATCAGGACGAGTAACTGACTTCGGTTTTGGTTTAGTATCATTATTTATGGGACGGAGCTCAGTTTTCTTTTTTAATGTAGGTATTTTGGTACAGTTTTTGGCTTTAACATTGGTATTTAAAGGTTCAGTATGAGATACAGCATTTGGAATGTTTGTCAATAAATGGCAACGGTTGCATTGCGATGATTTTTCAAGTTTATTGAGTTTCTCACTACAGACTTCCATTTTTTGCGTACAAACCATGAGTGCAAAGTTGATAATGACTTATAGTTGATAAGGCGTCAGACAGTTGTTCCACTAAAACATTTATTTGTTCACGTAGAAGATGTATTTCTAAGCCCATAGATTGTAGTGAAGTACAGGGAAAATGCAGTCGTGGGTCAAAACTTTTCTTCCGAGTTGAAATATTATTCATGGTAATTTGCGTATGTAAGCTCGCAAGATCATTGTTAGTGGCAGCAGCGGAGTTACACTCAGGGTATAACTACATACTTCGTTCTTCAAGCGTAAGCTGCTGATTATTACAAGCATCCCCAGGTAACAGCTCGTTATTGCATGCAGCTCAATTCATTATACTCAATTGGTTTA
Source organism: Trichoplusia ni (assembly GCF_003590095.1). Classification (NCBI taxonomy): domain Eukaryota; kingdom Metazoa; phylum Arthropoda; class Insecta; order Lepidoptera; family Noctuidae; genus Trichoplusia; species Trichoplusia ni. The sequence goes on from NC_039502.1 coordinate 4,970,094, forward strand.
GTACAGCAAGTTATGAATCAATTGTTAAATATTAAATATTATTCACTATTTTGCGGCGACAAATTCCGAGAAATCAACAAAAAAGCGCACCTGTGTCCAGCGACTGCGTTTGTGTGCGTAGAAGCGGGCAATCCGCGGGTAGTCTTAGGTCAGGGTTAATATTCGTTATGCAAAATTTTAAACAGAAAAATTGTAATTACTCATTAATTATGTGTTGAATTGTGATGGTATAAACTGTGATAGATAGTTCTTTGTATTATCTTGAAACGGGTATAACTCACTCTCACTTTTGTTTAATATTTACCATTTTAATTAAGTAAAAACTACGGAGCAAAACGGTGTTGTCCTAGCGAGAGAAGCGACGAGAAAGATACTCAGACATGTGGCCTAACTGTATATACTCGGTCATGAAACTGACGTAAAGTTGTTTTAAGTAGGAGTCTTTTTGCAAACGACGTTCAAGAGTAATGAAGCGACGCTTGGCCATTGAATATGAGTCACCTAACACGTCAGGTGATTCTTTAAGAGGAATGGTAATGGCTACGTGGTCCGAGCTCTGTTAACGCTTGCCTTGTGTCTGCGCTTCCAGGATTTATGTTCCACATAAGACCGGATCCTGTCGGGAACTACCTAAGGCGTACCTGGGAAAGAGCAGGGCTGTCGCCAGAGCTACGCCACGGTTCAGGCCAATGTTCCCAGAGTTACTGCTACTACCTCCTAATCTGGGTGTGATTGGGGCAACAGAAGTTGGCCGAAATAAAGTCAAATTTCTCTGTACCAAATATTTGCTTTATTTGGACCTACCTACCTACCTGCCGGCAAGCCTACTACCAGGCAACTATACAAGTGCCGGAAAGTGATTGTACTGTTCGTGCACTTAACTTGAATTATCGGCTCACTGCCTAACTCGCCGCACGCGCGTCCGTCCCGCTTCCTTGTTCCCAACCAAGTGTGTGTGGGGGGGAGAGTAAGCCCCGCTATCCCCCACCATACCATAGCGCGCGGCGTGTACGCATGAGACGAAAGAGCTTCTAATATAATTTACATACACTACATCTCTTCCTTATTTTAATGAAAGTTTTAATTATTATAACTTTTATTATATTTAGTAACATCTTTATTAGAGCATCACAACAGATTCTACATTTTAATTGGCATCACAAATTTTCTATTAATTTTTCAAATGTCAAAATCAACTAAAGTTTACAATCAAGCAGAATATTAAAAGCATAAATAATCCTTCCAATATTCTGGTTTTAACAACCACTTTGTAATAACTCAATCGATTGAATGCTTCCTTCACTTCCCAATTAATCTTTTATCAGTAACATTTAACCTCATAATACTTTGCTGGTCCTAACTTCCTTTGCATTTCAAATGACGATTTCGCAACTATGATTAACGTCATGCTCCCTAGTTATTAATTTTAATCAAAACATCCGATTGTCATATATTTTGTAATATTATTCGTTATCCTCATCCTCTTCCTCTCTTTCTGGAACTTTTGATTCGCCCTCTCTTATGACTTTCCATTCTCCTTCTACCTTTTTTAGGTGTACTACATTTCGTCTCAAACATTGTCCTGTTTCCTCGTTTTCTACCTCAACGTCGCCTCCCATTCGTGATTTAACTATATTGTGTTGGTTCAAAATTCATACTAAGTTTATTTGCTTTATTCATATCTTTGATGTATACTTTCTCACCTGGTTCTAGATCAATATTTTGTGCTTTTCTTCTTCTGTCCGCATACTCTCTCCCTCTTTCCTTCTGTTCTCTGTCCTTGTCTCGTAAGTCCATGTCATCACTCCTATGCTCAACGTCGTCGATCATTGGTATTTTATCCCTATTTTTTCTCTGGAAGAACAACTCTGCTGGTGTTTTCCTGTGACTGTGTGAGGGGTATTATTGTACATAGTCAGATAATCGACTAACGATTCTCTCCGGTGAATTTTATTTTCCGCCTGGCATATTCTTAGTCGTTTCAGTATACTTCTGTTTTGGCGCTCAACTTCTCCATTTTGTTGCGGCCAGTATGGAATAGAGTGATGTAATTTTATGTCATTTTGCTTACAAAATAACGTAAACTGTTCGCTAACAAACTGTTTCCCGTTATCTGCCATTAGAGAAACTGGGAACCCGAGCCTACTGAAAACTTCCCTCAGGAGTTTTATCATTTTCTTACTAGATATATCTCGACAAATCTTTATTTCTTGATATATTGAGTAATAATCGACTATTACCAAAAGATAGTCGTTAGATGGTAATGGATCTAAAAGATCGATTGCAATATCAACCCATGGGTGTAATGGCAATTCTCTTCTTTTCAAAGGGTGTGGTGCATTAGGTACAGACACGAGTGTGCATCCTTTACATGATTTAACCATCCTCTCCACATCTTGGTCGTATCTAGGCCACCACACTTTTGTTCGGAGCCTTTCGCTTTCATTGTCACAATACCTGGGTGTCCCTCTTGCGCCGCTGATAGTACTCTGTCTCGCAATGCTTTTGATATGACGATTTTAGTTCCTCTGAGTAGAATTCCTTCGTGAAAGCAGAGTTAATTTTCAATCAGCTTGTAACATTTTACCGCTGCATCCCACTTGCGCTCATGAACGCCTTCTTTAACTTTTTGAATTTCTAGGTCTTCATTGGACCAACGCTCAATATCGCTCAATGATACCGCTATGGGTCTAACATGCTCGATTATGTTATATACATAATCGACATTTGGGGCAGAAAGAGGATCCGCAATGTTGTTTTTCCCTGGCCGATAAATAACCCTATACTGGTATGATTGTAACCGGAGCATCCATCTTTCGATTCTCGCACACGGTTTTGACTTTGGACTAAATATCACTTCAAGAGGTTTGTGATCAGTCACCAAGTCGAATTCTTTTCCGTAGAGAAACATGTGGAAGTGTTCTACCGCCCCTACCAGTGCTAATGCCTCTTTTTCCGTTTGAACAATAGCGACGTTCGCAATCAGTAAGGTTTTATTTCCAAATGCAATAACCCGTGGTCCGGTATCAGTTTCCTGTACTAGAACAGCACCTAAAGCAACCGGACTTGCATCGGCAAATACAAGTGTTCTATCGTGTACATTATAATAGCTCAAATCAGATATGTCAGCAAGGTCGACTTTTAAAGAGTTAAAAGAAGCTTGCTGACTCTCTCCCCACAACTCGCGTATATCCGCATTTCTACCAAATCTCTTGCGGAGCAATTGTTTAAGGGGTTCTGTTTTTGTAGCTAGGTTAGGAATCCATTTGCCTACGTAATTTATCAAGCCCATAAAGCTTTGTAATTCCGAAACATTTGTAGGAGCCCTAAAGTTCCCAATGGTACTCAGGTATTTATCTAATGGTCTTATACCCTGCTTAGAAAGTTTGTGGCCTAGAATTCTACTTCGTTTGTACCAAGAAT
>NW_020799898.1:0-25947 GCF_003590095.1 Trichoplusia ni
ATCTAGTGCCAATGCCAGACAGAGCACTACATAGCGTAGAGCAGAGTTTCGCGATTACAACGACAACAATATGACTTGAGAGGCTGGTGAAAGGCTTCTAGAATTTTCGAGGCTCCTCTCATCTGCCTTAAAAACTGATAAAACTTCAATTTCACAGTGACATCTACATCACAAAGCCTTAGTCTAAAAAATCTTTACTTTGCATTTATTTACAGCAGCTGCTATCTCAGTGTTTCTTACAGATCTGGGGAGGTGTTCTCGGTTCCATTCTAACGCTGTACGCTATGGTACAATGGCGGGGAGTGGTCCGTAGAGGCGGGCTGTACATTGCTGTAGTACCATTAGTTGCTGGGGCCATAGCTGATACCTTGTATTTTGTAAGTATTTACGTCGTTCAACTTGGTGATAGCAAATTCACTTCATGAATATACCCAGTCTGCATATAGTTGACAAAAGAGAGCAAGGGCAGCTAAGGTAAGTTTTTTTTTCAAAATATCTGTCAAAAGTGAGTGGGAGTCGCGACAATGAGGTCTCTGTACAAATAGGCAAAAGAAAACACCGACTCCTAATTCATCCTTAATGCAAACAAACTGAATCAAAATTACTCCATCCGGGAGTATAAGTTGAGTTGAGTTCGGGAGCTATAATGCCACAATCAGACAGACAATCTCTTGGATTTTTTTCCGTCATAACTATCTACATCTGACATCTACGATGTTCAATGAAAACTTTTTCCAAACCAACTGTGATAACACGCTATAAGAGCTAGTTGTTGAATAGTTTATTTACCGTGCAAAGTTTCTCACACGTTACCAGCCTGTCTGAAGCCGTCTGACACTTTATTAAACATTGGATTGTTCCAGGCCGCGTGGTTCTCCACTCTCCACGCTTTGGCGGCGGAAGCTGGGACACTCGGATTGACACTACCTTTGTCTCTCAGAGAAGAACGGATCATCAAAGCTTTCATTTATTCAGCGGTTTCATTAAAGGTACTGCTCAGGACTTTGATTTGGGAAAATTGATCTCAATAAGTGTAGAGTATAAATAATAAATGTGGACTTATAAAATCAAAATTGATCATAGAATGATTTAAAGACTTTCGTACAAAAATACACAATATTATATTAAATATTTTTATAAGCAGCTTACGAAAGATGCATTACTACAGGTGCTGAAAATTGCTTGGATCAACTTCAATCAATGTCGGTGCGATATATTCTTTTTGGACTGGTCTGAATATAATGCTCCATTTAAAGGTATATTTTTAACTTATGACTTGCAAACGAATTATACATATATATTTATTCTTGAAGCCTGATAGCTAAAGCACCTACATAAATTTGACACTGTTCGAGTGAAATATATATGCAAATAATCCGTACATTGTTGTGATGGGTTTGCATTTTGGCAAGCGTGATATTTGACACAAAGCTTCACTGGCAACTTGCAGTAAGTATATTCCTTTACATATGAAACCAGACAATATTACATTTCGGTAGGGTCTTATGAGAGGTCCAACAAGTGGCGAGCCACCTCGCTGGCGCGGGAGTGGAGCTCCATGCAGACCATGCGAAGAGTGCCGCTGGGGTTCACCGCCACTCTAGCCCTGCTTATTTTACATGTAAGTATGAAGGGGGTCGAAAATGGTCTGAATTGCTTCGAGAAAAGGATGATACGGCTGTGACGCTTTTTGCTCGACTTGGTGGGGGCAAGAAGGGTGCAAACTTTTTTAAACGATTGTTTGGGCAGAGTTAGTCAATACAATAGTCGATATTGGATTTATGAAAGAAAATCCGATTTTCTGTGAAAATGGTTTTGGGTAGATACATTTCACAGCTCGGGGCTTAACAAACATGTATGTTACATGCACAAAGACACCCAGAATCAGGACAAGCATTTGTGGATACAAAATGCTTGACCGAACAAGCCGAGAGCTCAGTTTGGCATGGTGCAGACATTTTGAAACAATATTTTATTTTTCCAATCAGATTATGTCGCCTTGGCAATCCTACCTGCCTCAAAGCCAAGGCTACAATTGGGCGCTAGCCACGATCGCCTGGTGGACGGCGTACTGCACGCTGCTGCTAACACGATGGGTGGTTAACCGAGTTCGAGGTCCACCTACAGATGACTTGCCGAAGATTTGTGCTAATGTTGGCTTTTCTTTATTAGTGTTTGAGGAAGATTGCTATGCACATTACGTGCATGGAAGGTAGGTTTGAAGGCTTGTTAACAATCTTAAAATTAATAGCAGAAATTTTGAGAATGGCAGAGGCCCATATCCTATAGAAGGTACCGTCTGCCAAATTCGATGAGTGGCTGATATAATTATGTCTACTAGGTATCTTTTGGTATCGAAATAGGCTGGATATTTTTATTACCTTTTTAATTGTTCTTCCTTTATTTCAGTATCAATTTTCGTATAGTAATATAATTTATCGAAATGTTTATCACTAACAGTCCATGCTTGAAAAATGTCGCATATTTTTTAAGTTTCAAATTTGTATTGTTTATTTTTGTCAGGAATGATGATTCCAAGGATTTAAGATCAATGGCTGGTCCTCTAGCGACGTGCCGGGTGGTGTGTGCTCCGCAACTAAGGTATACTTCTTCATTATGTCGTATTTAATAAAAAAAAAGGATTCTTGCACTAACAACGATTGTCATTTCAGGGTCGTGTACAAACAATTATCTCTCTCCATACCAGGTAACAAACGTTTTAAAATACATAACCACACATTACTACATTTTAAGAAAGTAAATTGAAATCGCATGACAACTGTTATTGGATCCAGTATTGAAAAGTTTTTTACCTATAGATGGTCTTTCCCATTATTTAGTAACTTAATAAACGTAAAGAACTACGCTAACGATGTCTTTTTTTAGGTTTAGGGTGAAACCGATACTCGTCAAGCCTTTATTATCTCGGTTCTTGGCAGCGTTCTTCGAAAGGGTACGTTTTCTATTTGTAGTAGGCACTTTTGTTTGTGGGAGAACAACTGGCGCTAATATTAGCCTATATAATATTCATGTTTGGGTACAGTTTTTGTGAATAGAATTACTCGTATACCTACTCGTGATTTTGTATGATATTAAACTTTTTATTAAACAAATATAGGGATTTTGTATTTTTGAAATGCATATTTTAGAATGATTAGGTAATTTAAATTTCGTTAGTTTCAAAGTTTTCCCATAAAATTACCCCTATATTTTGGTATTACATCCATACAAACATCGGTAAAATTTAATAAATTGGTCTTTCCAGTTACGAAACTCAGAGAAACAGCTAGTAAAAAATAAATTAATCAGCAGATTACGAACGCAATTACAATGCTACAAGCACAGAAGGCACGATAAGAAGAAAAGATCCCAAGAGTGACTGTGTGCAATAACAATAAATTTTAAAATACTTGAGCAATATTTATAAAACTTGTTCTAAATAATTTGTTTTGTAAACAAATACACTGAATTTTAGGCTCTAGACGGTCTTAGCTGGGTTGCCAGTGAGCGTACCGTTCTGGAACGCCTTCTGAACGTGGAACTGACGACACGGGAAGCTGGCAACACCAGCACATTGCTATATGACCCCGATGATAACACCTCTTCCTGTTTCGCTGTTACTTGGTAAGAATATGAGAGTATTTCTTCTGAAGCCAAAACTATCTTTGGTATTGAAAACCTGTTTTGTGAATGATACTTTCCAAAAACACATTTGGCCATAACCTTTTAATGATAACTTACAAAGGATTACAAAAGAGAACTCAACCTTTGTTCCCTTTTTTTTGCCAGAAGAGGAATTCTGGTAGCCCAAAGGACTGACTTCCTTCTATTTCATACAATCTCTACTAGAACCACGTGTATTTTTCCAAGGTGGGGAGAAGAATGGAGTTTGTCAACGTTTGATGCTATGCTGTTCAGTTGTGTCTTGGTAGCGACAGATGACGCCCTTTTGGCTGCATTAGTCACTCTTATTGTGTGGCAGGTGAGAACGTTTTTATCTCATTGAATAAACCCTATCTGTCAATATAGAAGCTTAGTGAGTAGACCCCCAAATGCCGTTTGGTACTTTTTATTGGATCTAATCTGTCAGTCAGCGTTCCTGTTGTAACTGAATTCGTTTTTTTCTTGGTGGCTAGTATTTTGCCTTAGTTTTTGCTTTTTCAAGCTTGAAGTAGATTTCGGCACTCGACTTCATAGCTGGGGAAAGTCCATGAAATCTTCTGTGGGAAATGGAAAGGCTTCGTTCTGGCCATTGAAATTCGATCCAAGATACTGAAATCCAATTCACAAATTGAATTAACAAGTCCACCTGGGTATGTCTGATTAATTTCTAATTAATATCTCCAAATACACCTACGAGTAAATACGTATTTTTCATCAAAGACGAGTCTTCATAAAACAAAGTCAAAACTTCAGAGATCTTTTATTGCGAGAAAAGTAATTTATCTTAGGGGAGTTCAACATAGAATGGTTTCTGTATAAGATTCCAAATACTCCAGTATAAATAGAGATATGAAAGCAATCCTATAAGTCAATATAAGATTTCAATAAGTTAACCCCGTAAACAAGTTAATACCAAAAATAACTTTGACTTATTTTTTAATATTTAAGGTAAGTTGGTATTGTACACATTATTTCATGGCTTCTTCCATCCATCCATATTTATTTGTGACTAGCTGTTACCGCGACTTCGTCCGCGTGGTTAGAAAATATAACGTAGGATTTTTTTTAAATCGGATTAGTTTTTTGCGTTTCTGCCCTTAGTTGTAACATATTTCATTACTGATCTACTCCTATTAATCATAGATTGATAGTAGATATATATTCCTATTGCCTTCCTGAGTTAATGGACTAACACTGAAATATTTTTTCATACCGCTCAGTAGTTTCTGAGATTAGGGCGTTCAAGCGTGACAAACTCTTCAGCTTTATAATATAAGTAGGTATGTGTAGGTTATGTGCGTGCATATAGGAAAAAATTAAACTTAAGGATTTTTTTTAAATAATATCATAAAGAGGTAAAATTTGTGAGTCTGTGACATTGGGGGATAATCTCAACATATGCTGAACCGATTTCGAAAATTCTTTTACTAATAGAAAGTCATGTTATTTTTTTTCACCTCTGGCAAGTCACTTTTCTTCAAAGATTGGACAGGGTTTTTCATACACACTGTATATACCCAAACAAAGTCGTCTAATAGCGTGGGGGACGTGGCAGCAAGTCCTCAAGATGATGGTAGTGTTTCAATCCTTTGCTCACCGATCGCGTGCTTCTGCCGGTCAGAAATATGAGCCGGTGGGTCATTTTCTCGTGCTGTTTTTGGTCATGATAATTCGATACGAAATATATTTGTAAAACCTTTGGTTAATTTTTAGGCAATCATGACCAATAAGGTGGTAAACTTGGGCTTGCACATTCAATGTCAGCATAAATCGGCCTTCTTAAATCTGTTGCACCAAAAAATGGAATGTGAATGGTCACCGCTTAGCAGTCTTAATATTTCTGAAGGATTTTTAATATTTCAATACGTACTTTCCCAACTGTGAACCGTTTGTTTCTTTTTGCCATTTAACACCTTTATAATATATACCGAACCATATCTGATGTCGGAATCTGTAGCGCAGTCAATCAAAGGAGTATAGGAAAATGCACTCCGTTCCTTATCACCTAAGAAAGGCCACCATGCCTTGCGGCAACATTTTGAGACACATCCGATACGTTATGCCAGATGATTTCGACATTGTTCAAAGAATGTCGAAGGCGATCAGAATTTCAAATGTTCGTTGCGCTCTTTTTCTGTCTCTTAATGCCGTTCTCCAGTTATTCTTTCTTTCTGACTTTCTAATTGATTATGAATATTTTAGTGTGTGAGTGTTCGGTATAATTTATGTTTATCTCGGTCAAACTGTTGACCATCACGTTCATCACTTGTTTCAAAAGACTTATTAGTAGATATGCAATTCGCTGAGAACTCAAGCATAATTTCTCTTAGTAAACGTCTCCGACTCGCGATACAATGCGTGACGTTCACGATCAGTGGACTGTCGCGCATCATGTTCTGCCCTTGCCTCTAGAGATCTAGAAGCAGATGCATAGATACGCTGAGATATCAAACGCAATTAACGCTATGGAGCGAGTTGCAGCCTGATGTTCCCGAACAGCACCAACTCTCTCCTGACGCTCTTCGATAGATTCTTGAGACCTTATGATCCTCCATATTTTAGCTCCTTTGAAACGTTGGGAAAGATTTACCTTTTTTTAGTCATGGTTATAGTTTTGTTGCGAAGTTACCTGATCAAGTTAAATGTAAGTGACTGGTCCGCTGGCTACTACGTAGGTTTTATGACAATATATAAAAACAATAAAGATTTCTTTCAATTTACTTTTCAAACTATGACAGACATCAAAATATGTCAAATGTTTGACAGGAAAGTAAGGTAAAGGCACCTAATTCCGCGGTGCTTTCATTATAAATTAAAAGAACATTATCAGTAGAATTGGCAATTTTTATTAGAAGTGTTATTTATCTTAATTTTGAAATTATACTCACAGATTGACTGTATAAAAGATAAAAAATGTTAAATAGTGTAAAATGTAAAGAAGTCTGAGGCACCTTATTCCGATTTAAAAAAAAAAAATTCCAATGCATTTTGTTCCTAATTCTGAGTGTAAAAAATCTTTATTGTCTTTGGATATTAAATCAATCTTAGTATTTAAAAGGCTCGGTATTTAAAAACTGAATTTTCTCCTCAATTCGTGAAGAAATACTCAAGAGTTTAGTGTTTTCGATAAAAAATATAAACCTCATAATATTTTGAACTAAACAAAAACTCACACAATATAAAACTATCATCTTAAACACTATTTAGCAAGTTTAGTATGAAACATGCATTCAAGTAGCTGCTAGCCTTAAACTGAGCGATTATTAAAAAACCTACACATACTAAAGCCATCATTAATTGTAAGACTATTTGTGTGTGTACATAAATTATTAAAAAAACAGCTAAATTATTAATTAAATAAGACCTTGCTTTGATAAGACCGTTTTTTTTTACAATATCGAAATATGGTGCCTTTACCTTAGTAAATTAAATTTGTTATTTTTTCGCCTTTTCCGCATTTTTTTTCGAATTTTCTCACCGTTTAAACCTTCCCTGGACTTCTACGAATACTTCAAGACTAAAAAAAGCCAAATCGGTTCAGCCGTTTTCGAGTTTTAGTGAGACTAACGAACAGCATTTCATTTTTATATATATAGATTCTTATTTGTTCTCAGGTAGCGATGCAACTCCGAAGATGGTTCGGAAACCCGAAATCAAGTAGAAAAAACGGAAACTGAACTAAAATAGTATTGCCGAGTGTGGCAGCAAGAGTCGCAACGCAGTTGTCACTTTGGTCGTTTTAAAATGCGGCAACATATCGTGTATATTTTTATCTCTATTTTCAGTGAGATTTTAGTTTCACATCAAACTGTCTATGATTATGAGACTTCTGCTGGAGATGGAGAAGCTTTGAACCCATTCAGAGACATTCCGCCTAAGCCTTTAGGTGAGGCAGATTTCGAAAAATTTACAAGTATACCTAATGCTACCTCTAGAAAAGAGGTTCCATTACCTCAAGGGGCTTTCTTTGATTTTCTCTCAGATATCAGTAACGCAATTTTATCACCAAAATTTAAAAAAGAAAAAATTGGTCCTTATTTTAAAATACTGAGCAATTGCCTCGAAGGCTTGGGAACAGATTATCTACAAAAAAAATGGATAAGCAGATTCCGAAGAAAGTTGATAAAATACAAAAATTTAAATAAAAACACGCTGAAAAGAAAAGTGCTTAAGTTTTTGAAGTTCATATCTGATGGTAGGCCGTATAAAAATAAATATTTTAGAGCTATGAATTCTATATACAAAATGAATCATGTCATAAAAATGGACGACTATGTCTACGAACTCAAAAGATACGGAATGGGTAAGACTGAACACATAGGACAGAAAACAAGAGACGTGTTCGAAATTGTGGTGTTTGGAACATATCACAAACAACGCTATAGAGTCAAATATGATATCGAGTTGCATTTCAAAACGGCCGTACTAGAGTTTTGGGAAGAAAGACTTAATTTATCTGCTTTTAATTTCACAACCCGTAGACCGTGGAATTGAACGTTGAACTTAATCGTCCGTTAAAGTTTTTATCAGTATTCGAGTAAAAAGTATTACCTATTGAAAATATGATTACCACATACATATTGTTATTTTTTACGTTTTCTCTACGGTGTGGCACTCCCGTGAGTATTAGAGGACTGACGGACAATCAACCCGGTAATCCGTTTCTGTCAGAATACGGTTCTGTCGCAAGGTCCGATGTAGACAGTGAAGGTATTTTTGAAAGGTTCGTAAGAAACTATCTATTTATGTTGTCTACTGCTTTTTCCCCAAAGATCTCTTTCGTGTGTTTTAGACGTGGATCCACGTTCGAAAAATCTTTACCCTCGTGTGCCTAAGCGTGGATCCACGTCCAAAACTAACAAACTTTTTAAATGCGATTTTGTTCTCTATTCTTTGGACTTTTGGGTAAATTTTTTTTTGCAACGAAAACGTACTGAATGAATCTGTCACGGGCGGCCATTAGACTGAATGGATTTCGTCATGGGAATGGGATCGACAAGTAAAAACAAGTGCATTCTGGTGACACGTGCGACCGGTGAAATTCCTTTTGTGTGATTCTCACGAAAATAAACAACTGTAAGTATTCTTGTCTATTTTGCTTTTGTTTATATTATGTAGAACATAAAACAATTGAAAATAAATGTATTATTAACTTGATTTGTGATATTTCTACGATCAAATCTCTCGCGATGTTTTTTCTGTCAATGTTTTGATTTTCTTATCGATTTATATTTGCATCTATCTTAAAAAAATGTCGTTATTATATATCATTATAAAGGAAATTTCATTAACTTTCGAATTGCATAAAGGTTTTAGTACATTTTTTATCAGAATATGAAAAATAATTGACATTTTCTAAGGTCATGCAAAATGCACGCACACATTCTCATAATAGGGCTTGCATTTACGTGACGCAGATGACGCAATCGAATGGCGTCATGTTACGTCAGTCTTGATGTTTTTGTACAGTATGTTGTTTTGTTTGAATCCATTGATATATTGAACTATATATTATAATTGCAGTGTAAACTGTATATAGCGACAATGAAATAAATTGCGCATTTTATGGCGTTATTGACACTTGTTATTAAATAAATGGAATGAGATGGAATGGAATGAAACGAGATGAAAAAAAACAATATTATTTTACTATTTCAATATTTTTTACTAATAAACGATACTATACATGCTCATGATATAAAAAAAAAAAAAATAACTGGTGTTGTTAATCGATTTCGCTCACGTAAAACTACTAGCGTTTCATATGGTTTCGTCCAAGTTTTCGTAACTATTTTTCTGCACACGGTTTTTCTCGCGTATCTATCTTAACTTTATAATATTATAAAAGCGAAAGCAATAAATATCAGAAAGTATCAATAAGTCATTAGTGGTTTTCTCTTCTTTTAGGAATTCATCATGGTTGTGGTCCTGGATCTTGACCGGTTTTTGCATAAACGCGACTATATTTCTTGCTATAAAGGAGAGTGTATGTGGCCATGGGAGGAAACCCATTTCTTGCGGGAAAATATTTGTCATATTTGCCACACGGAAGTTAATAACTCCATAAGGCACTTCCGTGTCATCATGAGTAGAAATACAATTCGTCGGCTTCTACTATCAAATTTTTTCTGGTGCAAATGTGGTTATAGTGTATATGATCACTATCCCCCAGACGAATGTTGCTCATAAATTCTTAATTTTAATTTGATTCTTTTTTTAAATTCATTGATCAGATCATTCCAAGAAGAATATGTTTTTATTTTCAAAAATAAAATTGATTTCTTAATCAAATTAACTCATTTTCTCTACGTGGACACAAGAAGGTACTAGGCAAGATCTACGTCGTCCAATAAACTATTAAATGGCATAATTGACTAACTGGTACAGATTTTTTTTTTTATTTCTTTCATTCTGTCATCATTGAAATAAATAAATAAATAAAAAACTAATCTATCCTAAATAACCGTAGGTAATGGAGCCAGACCGAATTATTGACGACGTCGGGCTTCCCGAAGCCAGCACTTCAAAAAGTGTGGTATGCTGCTAATAAATATTTGTATCAAATATTTTTGTTAATCAGGGAATTCTAACAAGTAAATATTTTTTTCAATTTTCATCTTTGTAGGGTACCGGAAGACATTTTCCCGATGACGACGATTATGATTGGCAGCCTAATCAAAGGCCTCATGACCTTGATATGTCTTATTCCGAGGTAGATATTTAACAATTTTTTTTTACTTTTTATTTTTAGAGTTTTGCACGCATTCTCCCTCTGATTAATTATAAATGAATATGATTATATTTGTCACATTATCAAAAAGAATTATCATAAATGGCAATTTACTCTTGTAGATACTCAGTGGGCCATTAGGCGAGGAGCTAAGAGTGGATTCGGGCAGTGAGGAAGAGGAGGAACCTATGTCGCTGGAGGAGCTTCGAGCTATCCTGGAAGAGACAGCCGAAGATGTTGAGGAAGATCCCGAAGAACACGAGAGGCTGTCTGAATCTTTCAATTGGTCAAGCGATTATAGTACATTTAGAGGTCAACCGGAAGTTTATTCCCAGGCAGGCGAGCGAGGTCCCAATATTAAGGAAACAGATCCTCTGAAGCTATTCACTCATGTTTGGGATCACGATATAATGAACAGTATTGTGGCACAGACCAACGAGTATGCCTGGCAAACGATAGCGCAAGCATCCGAGTTACCGGACGGTATCTCGGCGCATTCTCGATTAAATGATTGGGTAGAAACCACTACTGATGAGCTGTACAAGCTCTTTGCGGTGATGATTTTTATGTCGCTGATGGTCGCAGGACGTGTGAGTGAATACTGGAGCACGGGTACCCTGGCCATGCCAGGTTTTCGTAAACTTATGAGTATAAAACGGTACTGGCTACTCATGCGTTTCCTGCACTTTGTCGATAACAATACTATCAGTGTTCATGGTTCCGATCGTAAAGTTGCTAAGATACAACCCATCATTGACCATTGTAATAAAAAGTTTAATAGCATGTACACGCCTCGCAGAGAAATAAGCATTGACGAATCGTTGCTGCTTTTTAAAGGACGCTTGAGTTGGATTCAGTGTATCCGTACAAAAGCAGCACGGTTTGGTATCAAATTTTATGAACTTTGCGAGGCGGTTACAGGCTATTTGCTCAAATTTGAGGTTTACACGGGGAAAAAAATATCCACAGACAGGGGACTCTGCGGAGGACTCCTTGTATGGCTTTACGAGCGCAAGTGCGAAAGTGGTGCTAAGGCTCATGCAAAGATTCCTCAACAAAGGTCACTGTCTTGTAATGGATAACTTTTATAATTCAGTTACTTTGACACGATTTTTAAAGTTGAATAAGACCGATGTCATCGGAACTCTGAACAGGCGAAGAATGGGGACACCGAGGGACATACAAATTCTCAACGAAAGGAAACTTCAAAAAGCAGCAGTGGTAAGTAGACACTGTGGTGACGTATCTGTCTTATCCTGGAAAGACGTTAAATTAGTAACCACAGTGTCGACTTACCACAATGCGGACATGTTGCCTGGAAGAAGAGCAGGACAACAAATATTGAAGCCTGTGGTTGTGCACGACTACAATAAGTACATGGGCGGTGTAGATTTAAAAGATCAAATGCTGTCCATGTACTTAATGGAACGCAAAAGGGGGATGAAATGGTACTTGAAAGTGTTCAAACGGCTAATAAATGTTAGCATTTTGAACATTTTTATCATACATCGCGAGAACAGCACAAATCCCCTCAGCCACAGGCAATTCAGATATAAATTGGCGGAGCAACTGGCTCAGAAATACCCAAATTTGACCTTATCTCGGCTAATAAATCCTCCTGCTCTTCTCCGCTTAGATGGTGATAATCACTTTCCAATCTATGCAGATTCTTTAGAAGATCGAGCGGGGAGCAAAAGAAACAAAATTAAAAGAAACCGCTGCGTTCGTTGCTCCTTAAAAAAAATACGGAAAGAAGTTAACACCGTTTGCCAGAAGTGTCAGAAGTTCCTTTGTCTCGGTCAATGTTGGATTGAATACCACACTCTCGAAAATTTATAAAATTTTGTCGCTAATGTAGGTATAACTAACATCGTGCCACAAAAAAACCCGACTACGGAAAAAAGCATCTGAAAAGTATGAAACAAGAATATATTCCAGAATCAACGAAATACGGTATAGTGAGCATCTCCAGGTTATGGCCGTATTCGCATGCCGTTATGATTTATGCGTGCTTATTTAAGTGCTTACAATGGCATGCGACTACGGCCATAACCTGGAGATGCTCACTACCGTATTTCGTTGATTCTGGAATATATTCTTGTTTCATACTTTTCAGATGCTTTTTTCCGTAGTCGGGTTTTAGTTTTATAACTTTTATTTTTATTTTTCTCTTTTTGGTGGCTTGTGACAATTACTCAAACTTCACGTTCAGGACAAATACCGTGTCTAGAGCATTTCCAAATAATACGGTCAACACACAAGAGATGGCGCTAGCAGGTCGAACAATTTCTAATTATTCAATCTTTGCTATTTTATTTTTTATTTATTTTAAGTAATATTTGTAATGCCAAATGGTATTTCAATACTCATTGAATCAAAACTAATGCAAGTACGTTATTTGTGAAGAAATCAATTTATTTAGTGCAACTTTTTCTGTCTCATCGGCTTTTTTTTTAAAGTAGCCTATTTTTTATAGAAAAAACTAGCCTATGACACTCCTGGTGTTAAGACGAATCAATCGACACCTCATTTGTCAAAATCTGATGAGTACTTTTTGAGCTACGGTCTAACAACCGATTCAGATACATACATACATACATAGGGGTGTCAAACTCATTACCCTTCCTTTTTCCGTAAAGTGGTCATTTTTATTCTATGGTTATTGTCATTATTTAGAAAATTATCCTTTTCCTAGAAATTTTTCCTTTATTTTTATTGTCTTTTTAAGTATTTTTGTTTCCATTGCTTCAATTATAAATTTTGCAAGATCAGATTTTGAATAGAAGGAGGCGACGTAAATTATAATTGATCTTGAAAAATTCAGAAGGAATGGAAACGAAAAGATTTAAAAAGACAATAAAAAGAAAAAAGAAAGGAAATTTTTTTAGATTAAAATAAACCAATTAATTTTTTTTTATTTGTAACTAATTATAAGGAACAACTTTTAATGTTTGTTAATAATTTAATAAATAAAAAGATACAATTTTGTACACGTTTTTTATTTCTAATCCAGCATTAAAGATTTTTCAACAATCAAAAATAAACATCCTGTATCACCGGTCTATGTTATGGCGCGAAATTTAAAATGCTTACACACACATACAAAGGAACGCTCGCCGCTTCCTCGCGCCATTTCATTTCGGCCGTGCATACGACGGTAATTATTACGAGCGTGGGTCAATCACACGAAAGGTTAAGCAACATAATTTTTCTAATGCATTTTTATGTTTGTCTCAGTTTCTCCCTCTAAAAATAGCTAATCTAACTGATGCAAGAACTGCACAATCATTAGAGAAAATGTGTCAACAAAGCATAAAACATCTTAGCAAGACATACCATGTGATAAGACCAAGTTAAGTAAGCATAAGAATGTACTATCACGGCAGTACGAAACAACGGCACTAGTACGAGCATGGGGTATGACGTCATCGTTAAATTACGTAGAATGCGCAACTGCGGCCTTGGGGCCACGACATCCCAAACTAAGACTGTTATAATCAAAGCGAGACGGTAATATACGATGTAAAGCGACGTCTCTTTCCCACAACTGCAGTTAAACCCAAGATGTGTTAGTAGGCTGTTTCTACACCATTAACCGCAGAATATGAAATTACATTACAATATTGCTTAGTACTTGCATGTATTTGAATCCTATCTTGGTATATAAACAGTAAGCGGGATGGTTTATACTTTATAAGGTCAGGTATTTTGTGTGTTGTTTTGACCTAATATTCTTAAAGACACTTATCAAAAAACGTGTAACAATTAAGTAAACTTTGTAATGTTAATCGTCCCGCATAGGAACTTTATGGTGTTTTTTCTCTATTTTTTTTCAACATGTCCAATAAAATAGCAGTATTGGTGAAATACTTAGTATGAGTAACAATTTCTGTTCAGTCTTCATTTAATTGAGTGCAATTTCGGATCGCCATACAATCCAATTTCATTCCCAATTATATGGAAAGCCGTCGTAACTCTTCCAGAAAACTATTATTTACCCATCACGCGAGCTTCAGCCGTTAACAAAAAAGTACACTTAGCTAAGTAAGGTTTTAAAGTGTCTATTTTGTCCCTATATAAATAAATAATAAATAAATGCGGACAACATCACATACATTGTTCTGAACCCAAAGGTAAGTTGCTTAAGCACTTGTGTTATGGAATTCAGATACAACGAAGGTACCACAAACACCCAGACCCGAGACAATGTAGAAATGAGATTTTTTTTTACATTGACCCGACCGGGGATCGAACCCGGGACCTCAGAGATAGCGACACCTTGAAACCGGTGCGTACGCCACTCGACCACGGAGGTCGTCAAATCATATGGTCATATGGTCTCTGCAAACAACATTGAAAGTTGTATTTGGTGCAGCGGAATTGTCCAAGAGGGTTACCGCAGTCCCCGGTACACAAAGGGTAGAGAAAGGAACATGGCAGAAACTTAATTAGTAAGAGTCTGATACTTCCGCTCAATTTAAACCAGGAGGAGTTATTTAAAGGAAAAATAATGTTCTATCTGAAGGCACTGGATTTGTGTGCAAATAAGAACTTATTTTTAAACTTTTGTATGCGCATATTACTGACAAATAATATCGCGTTTGAGTTTATTACACCAGATGGGCTGTTTGTAACCCAGTAGTGGAACGCATATGGGCAGGTATTTTTAACATTTTTCCATTCATAAAATTAGCACCATCATGCGAGATTTCGTAACAATTGTGTATGTAACGTAATTTTATGACATTGCAAGATGTAAACCCAAGTGATATGATAAATAAACATTTATATCAGATAGAAATGTGACATATTACATAGCATTAACTGTATTTGATTTGTATGTCTGTCTGTAGTAATACTTGTTGAGATAGTGTGATGATATGTAACGCACATTTTAACGGCTCAGAGTTTTCACATAAAATGATGATTATAAAAGACACTAGTAGCGTTTGTGGTCGTATTAAAGGACGAGTCGTCAATAAAATGCGTCTATTCGTCTCGAATGGTTTGTTTTGATGTCTTACCCGTTGTAAAAGATTTCATACCTATAATTTTTATTGATCATGTCTCAAAGAAAATAAAATCTGTGTATCTCCTGTAGGTATTTGTATGGGAAAAATGCGTTGCTTTTTGTTTTTAAAGTAGTGTAAGCAACAAAAAAATTACACCCCTAAAATTAATGACCGTACCAACCATTGCTAAACTTCGATTTTTACTAATTGTTATAGCGAAAACAGTAACTCATTATATGTGAAAATTACACTTCTTTAACTATCACAGTTCAAGAGATATAGCCTGGTAACCTACGCACAGACAGCCTTAATCATAGGATGCCAATTTTACCCTTAGGCTAGGAAACCATTAAAATATCAACATCCTAATAAACGAAATTCAGTCTTTTCATATTACAATTCTTCCTTATTTCATCCTCATGACAGTCAACTATCACTATGAATACTCTTTTTACATTACGGTACAAATACAGACACAATTTATTTGTCCGTACTACACCATACAATAATATAGATGTGAAGTCCCCGATAATGACGCCATGATTGCCCTAAGCAACGCTATGTAGGTCACTCGTTCAAGTAGACATACCAATTTATTCTATAAGTACGTAGCGTGGATTCCTTGTTTCGTTCGGTGATCGGTGACAAATAGATACTTAGATAAAGTTATTGGTAGGTTGTTAGATTACAATATGAACAGATTCGGGATGTATGTGGTTAGAATATAGAGGAAACCGCAACAGTGTATTATGTTTTTGAACACAAAATTACTGTTAAAATGTACAGTTATAGATGTCAAATTGATAATTCGTTTAACATAATCACATATTTAATGTCAAAAATATTATTAGTATTTGTCGCAAATGTATTTTATTTAATTTCTCATCAAAATGAAAATTTGCGCCTAGTAGCTGATCGGGAAGTGCCTCAAAATTGAGTTACAAAAATCCAACTGGAACGACAAACAAACTAACTAGAGAGTGTATAAAAACGTGGGACAAAAAGACTTTATTTTTGTCTATACAGTTATTATAGAAAAGAAATGAAGTTTTTATTTAATAGCAGCACGTCCTTGTGGCTACTAATGTATTCGCGGTATTATATTAAAACTTTTGTTTGTACCAATCGTAGCTTAGGAACGAAATTCCCACAATATAGAGCATACGAGTCATTGTTAAAAAAAACAGTGATGGTAAAATGACGAGCTTAAGTAAATTTGGTGTTGCAAAGTGAGTCGGTGGGTACCGAGCGATAAAAATGAAATGTATGTTAGTTATGCTTAAAGAGAGAATTATATACTGAAAACGGTTATTGTATAAAAAAAGCCAAAAATATTATTTGCCTTTTTTATGACTTACACAATTACAGAGAACTTAATTTGCTTTATCCAATTTGGATACTGTAGCCAATTCTTCTCATGCCGGGACTAATAGTCCATTTTGTGTGTCTCATATCATGGTTTCATGCATAGGAGTTAGGTACTAAAATTTGAGGAAGGAAAAAAGTCTAGGCATATACTGTCAGAGTTTTAGCAGAAAAACAAATTAATCAGGACGACCTATCAAATCTAATATTGGTTTGAACTGGTGGTTATTTGTTCATAAACAATTCAAATAATTGTGGTTTGTGGTTGACTATCACTTCATTGTTTTCAAAATGGCAAAATTCCCATTACAAGTTACCTACGATATTTTCCTTTTTTAGTCTGTGATTACATCTAATTAATGAGAAACCACATTGGTTTTACCCTGGATTCGATATTGCCACGGATTACGCAAGTTCTATTAAGTTTTCCCTAATTACATATTAAATAAAATCAAATGCTAACGAATGTAGGTACCCTTCATCATCAAACGGGAATTCAAGTAATTTTCTATGCTTCTACCACCAATTTTAAAGTAAGACCGTTGCATTTATGATAAAGAGTAGTCTTGCTCCAAAAACTAACAACTGCCACTCCTTAATTCAAGGGGTGGGTGGAGGTCTACAACATTTCAACGTCGACTCCAGCGTTCTCAAAAAAGTGATGAAATATCCTATTTCCAGAATAAATGATTCTCACCTTAAGAACGACGATAGAGTCAGCCATCTCAGCCGCCATCTCGTCTAGTTTGGGCCCGATCATCTTGCAGGGACCGCACCAGGTCGCCATGAAGTCGATCACCACCAGCTTCTCACCGGCCTCGGCCAGCCTGGTCTTCAGGTCATCGGAGTCCTTGATGTGGATCGACATTTTAGCTGGAAATAAAGGGAAACACGTCAATTAAAATGCTAGATGTTAACGTTTCGTCGATTGACAATGGTAAAGGGAGATGTAGGAATGAGGAAGACCTTTAATATGCGTTGTTCTTGCATACAGCTGCTCGTTCCTTTTTATCAAGCCAATGACAACTCAATTTGTCATACCAAAAATTGGCTACGAAAATAGCAAACCGTTTATTGGTCATCAGTATATGTATAAACCAAGTCATCAGAAAAAAATGGGAGAAGTTCGAGTAACGATTGGAGTCAGTACCAATAGTGATAAAATAGTTTATATAGAAATGAGTTGTGTGTCTATCTGGTCTTGAAACCGCAATTGAAACTATTTTACATTTTTTTATTATATCGTCTTTATTCTAAAAATAATCATAAGAGATTTAACCGACTTTTGATATTTTATTGTCATTAATAAGATACTAAGATGCGAAATGTGCTGACGTCATACAAAAAATATCGCCCGTATTTTTTTTAAATTGGCACTTGTTCGAAGTTATTCTCCGATAGATTACAAATGTGCTTTTCTCAAACGGTATAGTCTAGTTCTTAGGAAACGGAAATCTTCGATAAACAAACGAAATGAGCAAATCAGTGATTTTAGCCAATAAGAGATTCATTTTAGGAAATCGCATGTCTCAACGACTGGGCTAGCCAGATCAGACAGTAACTACAGGAACGAGATTTCAAGTAACGAAAAAGTTGCAAGAGTTTTACAACGGAAGTATTAAGTACATTGATGATGAAAAACTACATATTTTGTATTGAAAGAACTTTTCCAGTAGGTACATTAGATTATTCAGCAAAATATTCAAACGAATTCAATCTATATATACAGATATCATGTCATAACTTCTAAATGTTCCTCAACAACTTTATACATGAACATTTTGGACAATTAACATTCAATTTGAAGACACGTTTGTGTTTTAATTAAAGCTATTAATAGGACCCAACACATCAATTTCGTTTTTGGATATTATCTCTTATTTTAAAGGAATAAGGATTATTTTACTTTCACCCTCATTTTCACGCTTATCGCGAATATACGAATTAGCATAACACTTGTGTCAATTATAATAATGTGGTTGAGTAAGTCAAAAGAGAGAATAAAGGAGAAAATAAGAATAAATGTCTGATGGCGGATATAACAAAAAAAAAACTAGGCACATTATTTTCCACTTTACTATCTAATCTTGAATTCACTTCTTTATATTATGTGCGTGTATGTTATGAGAATGCAGTTTGTTACAAATGTAGTGATATCCTATTCTAATCAGAAGTCATAGAAAGGTTATTGGAGCTTATAAAAAGCCGAACAACAAAACCCCTTGATATACAGTCTGGCGGCGAAAATAAGACTCGCTGGGACCAATCGTTTTTGAAGACTAGCAAATGTCTCATACATAGCCAAAAAAGCGGAGTTCATGTTAAGAAAATCATACAAATCCACGAAAAGTGAAGGCCTTTACAAAATTAGTATATTTATACCTCACGAGTCCTTGTTCACCCCTTCTGACTCATATACATAATTGAGTGTCCATCTATATTGCTTTAAGAAGTAGCTATTTCATATTTCTCATCATAAATTGCACTCTAAAAACATCTCATCGTAATGTTAAACAGAAACGCATACCTATACACTCCGCGGGACGTATTTTCCCCCATTTAACTTCAACTAACTACACATCTCAATGTAGATGTTATTTTACCCTGTCGTCAAAGTTCTACATATTGTTCCAACAGCGATACAGCCCAGGGGATTGTTTATGACGTTTCTTCCTTGTTTAAAGTGTTATACAAGGCAAATTTACCATCAACATCCATTCAAGTCTTGTTATACAGAGCTTGGCTCGTCGCCCGTTTCCGTCTAATTTCCTAATTCACGTTTTCCAGTTAATAATCGAACAATAGGATGATTTGGACCTCGGATTTTACACGTGGTTTGGATTAGGCATCAAAAAATAATATAGAGACAGAGTTTTTTGGGGCTTCAAATCAGATGATTAATTGAGTCGCGAAACACTGATGAAATAGCCTAACGTATGGGTGTGATTTTCAGTTACAATGTTCATGATAAAGAAAAGGGTCAAAAGTGACTTCATAGAGGTCCGATAACTAAAATGTGGTATTATCAGCTGTTTCAGCCTAGAGGCCAATCCTATTAGATCTTAGAAAATTGCTAATAAAAACGGACTCTTCATCTATCCCTAAAGTATTTATACAAGTAACAGATCATGTAATAAATATAGTTGTTAGTCAATCGCGATGATATATAACTTCGAGAGGTTTCGATTTAGCGAATTGTAATTTAAATTTCCAATTCATTAGTCAGCCTGTCAAAAGAGACCCAGCAAAGCGTGACAAATAAAAACAGTCACTTGAGTAATTTACTTCATCTAGTACATTCTATTTCATATAGTTAACTTTTAATAAATTGAAAAAGTTATTACAGATAGACACGACAAATGATATTAGTCGATGTTTTAATAATTCTAAAGATGTATAAAAGTGATAACTGTCTGATATTTTTATGTGGTATTTTTTTAAACTAGAAGCGAATGACAAAATAACCTTGATTGTTCACGGTCAAATTGTAAAAAAACATGTCTAATACTAAAACGCTCACTTTACGTGCCGTCAAGCGTAAACAAACTTAATAATTATTAAAGTTAATTACTCTACATTGTTTCACTTTACTCACCGTTTTAAATAACTTAGAAATAATATCACAGTTTAACAGACAAAACAATTTCTGCTGAAATTTTTCACACGTCCACACCGCACCGCGTTCGAATGAATACTAACTTCATAGTCTATGGAAAAGTTAATATGTAGTTCTGTTTTGGCGCGCTAATTGATTGTGCTGTTTCATTCGCGGTATCGTGCGGTCGCGTGCAAAACGTATACCCGTCTCTTTCTGTCGTACAGCTATAAGTATTTGTGACAAGGACAGCTAGCGGTGGTACATGAAATTACGAATCTATCGTTTTATCGTCTATGGAGTGGTATTCTTGACTTTCCTGGGATGATATGACGTCACTCAGTTTTTTATTAATGAATCATGCATTAAACGGCCTTCTTACTTGGTTTGTCATGCTTGTTTTGAGAACGCGACGCTGTAATTATGACGAAATAGATTCATTTTTGTCTGAACGTTTTGGATATCACGTTTTACAGTACAGGACGATGTTAAATGCAAATCAAGACGAAGTGATGTCAGTAAGGTTAGGTTTTAGAGATGAGCAATAAATGATGACACGAATAATTTAGGGTAAAGATATCACCACTTCATATCGTGATACAGTAATGTTGTAAAGATAAAGAATAAAAACAATTATTTATAAAAATGATGTTAATCGATTTTTCGACCAGTGACGTAATTTTGAAGCAGTTCAGTACATTTGGGCAACTGGTCAGCGTTAGCAGCGATGAAAAGTTAACCCATAGAATAAACTTAGCGCTCGAAAATCTAACTTATCCACAGGCTAAGTATCTTTTAAAAGCTAAGAGATACTCTAACTTTAAGGGAAAGGTCAAAAGTATAATAAACGGAATACAGCATCAGAAAGATCTAGAGAATTATAAGCTAGTTTTCTTTCCTAGGCTACAGATTAGCTTAGTTTCCATGATCACCATAATTAAATTAATTTATTGCATTACCTAGGGAACGAACATTAATCTTGTAGATATGTTTAATCTGGTAAACAATGGCTTAATCCCGTTCTCATTTACCAACATATTATATGGAGGAGCTAATAAATCATTTGTGACTTTGTAGTTATGAATTTGAACGAGTTTGATTCACCACGAGGAAAACTAAAAAACGGTAAGACTGATTTTAATAACAAGCTGGAAAGTTTATTCTGGTTAGCCTTTTAAGAGAGTTATTTAATTAATTGTTTACAGTGAGGATTGAATGAAATATGTTAAAAAAAAACATATTAATATTTGCAACGAACGAGTAAATAACTACTCAGTCTGCAACAGATAGCTTTTCTGTAAATGCCTAGTGATACTCATACGGTCAACTGTAACCGCTGAATCAAATAGCCTATGACGGGGGCGTATAGCCAAATATAGTCGTATTAATTTGATTAACACTATGACTAAACACATACAGTATCAATACACTCCCTAAAGTTTCCAGTACTTACGTAAATTACTGTTAAAATGATGAAGCCCTAAAAGCCTAGAAGTGTGGGTACTACCCAAATTGAATTTTTGCAGTGACGTGGCTATTAAAAATCGGGAGCACTGATGTGGGTAGGACCAGTGCGAGAGTCTATATCAAGGGAAATTGGGAATGCTTTCGAATTTCCTCCAATAGTGAACCGGTTTACAAGATTTTCGTGGGCAGAGCAGTAGCAGCAAATTTAACAGGAAGAAAGTGAGGATATCGTCAAAAGCGACTATCTCGAAAAATTGCAAATAGTCTAGGTTACAGTAGAGATTGGAAATGAAGAAAATAAGGGTTTTCAGTCATGCGAGCAGGTCAACCCCTTCAGGGTGAAGAAATCCACGAGATTTTCTGTACCAGTCAGCCTTTGGGCCAAATGGAAGAGCATTTGGAATAGGTTCAACAGTCCAATGCGAAACAATTAAAACTACTACACTTCAATAATATACGAATACGTATGTAAATATATACCTTTACAAATATAATCCATTCTTGGTTAGTAAATAGGCACTAGGTACAATTAAAGCTTTTGTGACACCCACAATGTTAGCCATTAAACAGACCACTAATACACTTTATTGAAGTAACAGAAGTATATTTGCAAGTCCAATTACAGCAAATATAGTAAGCGTAAAAATAATCTTTTCGGCGAATGACAACGTCAGGGTTTTTATACCATGAAATCGAAGATAGATAGACAAGGAGCCAGACAATACCCATCACTAGTGGAAATTGGCGTATATCTTATCAAATTCACGCCTTTTGCTATTTGGATATGAGAAGTCTAATTGATAACATGTTCGTACATTTTATGGTATAAAATAAACCATAAAAGATATTGAAATTTCCAGCGGAAGATAGTGTTTGTGAAAGCTGTTTGATTTGGTAAAAAAATGGACTTTGCTGTATTTGGAATGTACGCTTCAGTCTATTCAATGCATTTGGAACTTAGGGGCTGTTGACAAGTTGCATTTCTCCTATATTAAATTGCTCTTATGTATTGTCAAAGTCACGTCTCTTGAACGAATTTAAAGGAATTTTAGGCGTTTTCAAATTTAAATGGGAATGATACAATGTAAATACGTCTAGAACTTAGGGTTTCATAATTTTTAGTCTATTATTTTTAGAATAGAGAGCATTTGTCAGTACCTAAGTCACTTTTAAGAGGTTAAAACAATAGAGATTCCACATTTTATTAGTGAACGAAAATAAAACTGCTGACAATAGGTAGTTTGGAGAACTGTTAAACTTTCATGAGATTTGAATGACATTTTAACCCAGATTTTCGTCTTGAGATATCTTTTGATCAAGTCACTGGGTCAGAGCATTGTGAAGCAAGTCGCGCAAAACAAAAATATGTGGAGATTGCATTGAATAAGAAAATGTTATCAATAAATTATCGTAATTAAAGGGTTTGCCTTACATTATAGAGCATTCCATATGGAGAAAAATGTATTCTTTAATGATTACTTAATTCGAGATGTAAAAAATCATCATCAATCGTTCTTAACTATTAAACAGTAGTATCGTAAGGATGTGAAAAAAATACTGAATATTTTATTACGTCTATTGGAAAAGTTGAAAATTCATTAGAAGATCAAGTATTTCACAGTGACCAGTGGGTTTCCGAGTCCACTTACACAATATTTGCTTTAGAATAAATTAATTGAATTACGACACAATCTATGATCTCATAAAGGATTCACAGGAAATATCATTGAAGTTAGAACTCAAGTGAAGTAATGCATTTCAATCTTTATTACCATTATTTAAGGTACACAATAAATTGTGGAATGCATGAGGAAATAAATTAATTTATCAATGGCTCAGTAAATGTTAGCCATATGTTATGCATTTACTGGCTGGTAATGTTGCTAGCTGTCAATGAGACAATTTACTTAAATACAGGTTGGATTTATACTGGGTTTTTGTTTCTAAGAGGATTATGAAGCTATATTTAATGACTAGGATAACTCGATAACGAAGTAACTGTGCAAAAAAAAACGTTTTTTTTTTTATTAATACCCACCTTTTCTAAGAAACAGATCTAGATCTTTAATATCGGGGATGATTTAAAAGACCACCTACGTAGTAGGAAGTAGGAGTGCTTCTAATATAATAGACAATCTATACTAATATATAAAGCTGAAGACTTTGTTTGTTTGATTATTTGCTTGTTTGTTTGAACGCGCAAATCTCAGGAACTACTGGTAAAATTGAAAAAATATTTTTGTGTTGAATAGACCATTCATCGAGGAAGGCTTTAGGCTATAAACCATCACGCTGCGACTAATAGGAGCGATACAATGGAAAATGTGAAAAAAACAGGGCAGGTATAAATCATAACTTAATCTTCTACCCACGGGGACGAAGTCGCGGGCAACAGCTAGTTATAGATAAAATCTACAGCCTGATAGACAACAGGTATTGACACTTTGTCGTTCCTGTGAAATCGTCTTTAGCATCTAAAGATCGCTTTCCAGTATATTGTCTGATTTAGCTATTATCGATAGAATGACATAAACTGTATGTATATTTTGTCAAAATTCTATCCATAGTAGCAAAAAAATACTTGATAGAATATCGTAAACGGTCGTTATATCAAAATTCTGTTCGTTATTTTGTATTAAAAGCGTTTTGACCTATATGCTATAAAAAGGAAAGCCAACAGACCTTGGAGTTTAATAGTCTACAAGTGACGTTCAAAGCCGAGAAAGCAATTTGGCGAACTAGACATAGTTTTACATAGGTATGTAGGGTTGTCCGTACAAAGTGGATTGAATTTGAGTCAGCAGCTTAGGTGTATGTTTAGACAATCTACCAGATGTCGGACGTCGGCTTTGAATCGACATACATCATGTCATTTCTAATTAAATAAAAAAGGCTATGGTTATGGAGAAGAAAATGCAAAGAAGTGAAAGATTTTTTTTTTAAGATTTTTGAAGAGGGTAGTAAGAAAATGACATTGAGGATTCATCTGTAAATGACCTCTGAGTCCGACTTGTCGCGGGTTCGATCTCCGCGTAGCACAAACATTTGTGTGATCCTCAATTGCTAGTTCCAAATTCTAAGTGTTCTTTATGACTTTGATTAGAAAGTCTGTGAAACAAGGATTAAATACCTCAGTGCGAAAATCGTAAAATATCATGCCATATTATTCCATAACTTTAAATGTGACATTAAAAATAAATGATTACATTTCAATACGGATATTACGAAACATTATTAATAGATAATACACAATCTATTTTTGTGATAAGATTATAAATAATCATGATTTAATTTCATGTATATCACATAGTTCAATAGGCAGAAAAGAAAGTAGTATTTAGGTTCATAATTTATATTATAAATAGCTTTATGTCGATAACAATGAAAAACCGACTTTATAGCTTTAAATTAAAATTTAAAATACAAGAATAACTAAGACTGCGCTTCCTATCTCGTTTGACATACACAAAATATGGAAATATTGTAGGCTAGGGACAGAATATTGACAGTTATATTACTTATTTTTTGAAAAGCAGTCTGCCTTTCACAGCTTATCAACTTAGCCAATTTTATTTAAATTTTTTGAGTCAATTGAAATTTTCAGGGTAGTTTCAAAACCTATGACAATGCAATTTACAACTATAAAAATGTCTGGACCGATTTTTATAACATTTGAATGGAGTGACAATGAACATGTGGGTTTTTACTATTTTAGATTTTCAATCTATAATTTATTTTCATTGCAATAGCTTGAAGAAAAAAGAACTCCAAGATGGTCTTTTTGTGCCCTTTACCAACATAAAATATAAATCTAGTAACTTAGTAAATACATTACTACAAAATAATTCTCAGTATGAAAGTTCCTAATGCAGTTACATAGATAATTATTGATCTACCATAAACAATCCATTGTTTGTGTCTGGTCAGTACTGTGTACACAATCACAACCTTCATGGATCCAATATGCTGTGACTCATAGACATATGCCATTTAATTTATTAAAGTAGATGTTTTCACAATGATAAAGATGTGACATGGATTAAAAATTATGAAATAATTAATTATAATAAGTATTAGGCAATTTTGTGAGACAGATCGCTTGATAGATGCTTAAA
>NW_020799899.1:0-16670 GCF_003590095.1 Trichoplusia ni
GGTCTTCCGATAATATTTTTGGACATGTTAACGGAGATCTCGACGAAGCAGGCTCCGATGGCGAAGGACACGGCCGCGCAGTAGAACCCTCGCAGCCAGACTGGTATCTTGATGCCCAGGAACTTCTCCCCATCCTCAGCTTTACGTAAGAGTGCCCATTCGCACACAAAGAACTGTGGGTAAGAAAAATAGTCTTTAAATAAACTGTGTTAAAGTTTACTGTTATGTGTATAGTTTTTTTTTCTACTTTATGGGGTTGGTTTCCGGTCTCATTGATTCAGGCGAATTCCGCATTTTAAAAACGACTGCCTATCTGGTCCACATTACTCATACAACCCACTGCAGTGCGCAAGTCTAGTCTCGCTGCGGTTTGGTAATTTCAGATTCAAATAATTGAAATCCAGGCCTTGCATTGTTTTGTCAATGGTCTCCTTAGAATAATTAAGAAATTACATATGCAAATTATCACACATTACATTTAACTTTGAAAAAAAAGAATTGGTGTGCAAATCGTGCCTACCACGGCATTTAAGGTTGTAAAGTAAGTATCAATACAACGTATGCATGAGTTGCTATGACTTCCCGTCTCTCTAATTTTATTATGTAAACCTATTCCTATAAAACCAATAATTCTATTTAAATATAACAATTTGTATAATATCTAACATCTCAGTGTTCAAAAGAAAATCAAAAGCGAAGCGCGCACGTGTGCACAAATCAATACGTTCATTTTAATCACAAAGTGAAATCAACCGTAACAGTTAGTGCCGCAGTTAAAAATAACTAATCTCGGTTAAGTAGTCATCAGTTCCGTCATACTCGGCAACAAAGGTTGGATTGATAAAAATAATTACTTGTTGAACAGTTTACCACACAGTCTCATATCTACATTACCTACTCAGATATAGCTCTTATTCCCAAAGGTTAAAGTTCATTTTCTCGAGTTATTTGTGAGCGAGCAAGTTTGGTTAGCTGTACAGGTGGTAATGATGGCAAAGCTAACACGTTTATAAATCGCATGTAATCGATATGACAATAGGTTATTATAGTTTTAATTACGCACTTTAGTTATAAATCGCTTTGAATAAACAGCAGAAAATCTTATGTATTTACAATTAAAGGTATTTAAGATCTATTCTACTCTTTATTTGTTAATTCTAATTTAATGATATTTCTGAAGTTCTAAACGAATCACTTGACGAAAGCATCGTCAAAAACGTCTCATGCGTGGCTTCCAGAGTGCGACAAAGGAACACATATAGTCTGTTACACATTACACTCCTTCGTTTAATCGTGTAAAGATGATAATAGTACCTAATAATGTTCTGACCGATTACTTCAGCAGCAGAAGGAACATTTTTACGCGTCTCATAAAATCAGTGTGCTTTGGAATCGAACTCAGGACCTTTGACTTAACAGTCCAGCGATCTTACCACTAGGCTATAACACCTTCAACATAACAAAAATAAAGTACCGTATTGGTCACGTATTGTCCTTTTAATTGGATAAATGCACTTGCGCAGGAGCGGTATATTAGAGTACAATGCGTCGTTAAACAGCGGCTTAACCATCTAGTAAAATGCGCCGTCCATTCTCGCTGTGGGAGCGAGAAAGCGTGATACGCGGGGTAGAGCGCCGTCTCTATTCCACGGCGATGACAGTCTTACTTCAGGAGTCGGTGGTAGATCCTTGGAAGTTATCCGAAACTGTGTCAGACCGTGGATTGTAGTAATTTACGTCAATTGTTGGATGTATGGTCTGTGTGCGATGGTCAGTTGTTTTTGTTCAATCGTCTTTCCGTGGAATTAAGTATATGGACTTTTTATAACAACAGCTGTCTCGAGGAAATATATTTTGTACCGACTTCTTATGAGAGATGTAGGTATAGTAAATTTATACTGGAAATTATGAGTATAGTTTTTTGTCCAAATTAAGTTATGAAACTAAGTATCATTACGTTTTATTTTTAGAATTAACCACAGATATATTTTGTCATATTCTTTCTTGTCAGATATTTTTTCAGATTCGGTAGTATTAATAAGCCGTGGGAAAAAGATCTAACATTGATAAGATGCTATCATGTTTGATATTCATGCCGTTCACCTCACACATAAATATTATTATGTGGTGCCGATAAATGTATTTCAATAATTACATTCTTTTCCGCAGCAGTGATAACAAACGCGTAGTTATTAATAAATGAAGGAATGTTTTAATACTTAAACTTGAATAAGATTAAATGTTTATTTAAAAATATGTTTAACTGAATCTGGGATTATTTTAAATATACTTTCTTCTGTCTTCTGAAATCAGATATATCAATGCGATATTTAGTTTAGCATTTAGAAATGCAATAAGTATATCTGAATCTGTATGAGAGAGATTCTTTTTTATTTGAGACTGCTTTTAAATCACTGTTTTTTCGATGTGTAGGAGGATTACAGAAAAGAGGCTGCCTGAACAAGTTGTACTTCAACAAAAAAGAACCGGTCATCTTGTGAGTGCAACTCCGAGGGTCCCGTGCAAATAAGTGACAGAAAAATAAATTGGTTAAAAATCAAATATAAGAACCACCGTACCTACCAACCGTATTAAACTACTGGTAATTTGGACGATCTAGCTATCGGTTCATGAGTTACAGCCTAGTGGTAAATAGCCAGACACTGCCTTAGTAATAGGTACCCGTTTTCATACTTTGCGAACGGAACCCTAATAGTGGTTATTAGCATACAATGAGATTCCCGGATACAACAAGTGATCAATGCTGAAGTAATTCTTAGTGTCTTAGTCATTATTGCTTTATCAATATTCTTCAAAAAGATTATGTTTACTCACGATAAATGTTTGCTCGTCTTATCCGCGGACTGTTTTCCTGTAATATATTGAATAACTATTTGCTTTTTATCGTTTTTACGATCAGTTTGAGTGGACAAAATAGAATAGATGTTAGCTAGTTACTGCACGCAAGAATAAGTATATATCTTATGTTAATTATTTAGGATATCTGAATTTCATTTAACATTTAGTGTAAAACAAATACATGCTGTTGTTTGCAAACATATTCGTTACAATTATAATAAGAAATTTATGACAATATCATCTATGAAAATTTCATCTGTCTATCACGGCTAATGGCACATAGCCTGGTGGTGGACTAACGGAACGTTGTAACCCTTAGGCATATAAACCTAATAAACACAGACAAACATTACCAAAGATTGTGCTCCAATGACAATAATAAATTAACTTCAATTATTAAATAAAGCATATAAACAGAGGGAAATGTGTATCGACACGTGTTTTACCATCTCACGTGGCCCGCATTTCATCTGCACGACCTAATTGATTGCGAACCCATTAAGATTACGGAATCATTTCTACCTTAACATGCTATTGATAAACGAGGTTGTGAACTCGTTACTTTGAATTTCAATTATAGAACTTACATATGTTTCATCGATTACTTTTACTATTATGTATGAGAAAGTAATGAGACTATGTTTTGTAGTTTAAAAGGTATAAACTCATATATGGCCCGTAGTTCGATGATTGTTATTAAAATTAGTCATTTAACTTTAGTTGCATATAAGAAGATATTGTTTTAAAACAATTTGTTTGCAATTTTCGTGAGAACGACTAGTTTCGGACAGAACCTGAGTCCTTAATCATGACCTGATGCGGGATCGCGGTAAACCGTTACTAAAATAATGATTATGAAATGGCGTCACGAAATTTCTCATGACTTTTCGGTGGGCAGGGCAGAAAAATAAAGATCTTTCATGTACTTACAACTAAAGCAGGCAATCCCAGACCGATGAGCCTGAGCATGAGCACGGTGACCGTGTCGTCTTTGTAGGGGTACATGAGGCTCTGGTCGCCGCAGAAGAACCCTCTCTCGAACGGCTCCCAAATGAGAGCGGTCGCGAGGATGCTGAGCATTACTGAAAGAAATGGAAACAATAAGTATGGCTGGAGAAAGTTACTCTGGAGGCAACAAGGTCTTTATCGGCAGGTCGAAAGTTTAATCAAAAACGACTCCTGCACTAAGGAATTTCATTCTTTGGTCGCGGGGGGTTTCGCAAATATTCTAAACACGTGCACAAAGACACCCAGATTCAGAACATACATTCATAGATCTCACAAATGCTTGTCCAACGCGGGGATCGGAACCGTCGACACATCGCACACGATGAGCTTGGCGTGGCTCAACCATTCGGCTTCCGTACAAGTTTAATAAGGAGATACTTTCATCTTGCTGCAGACCACAAAACTCAGAGGCTAAGTACTAGGTGTTATTTGTTTGTTATTTTCTTACATAGCGGTTTAAAAAATTTGGAATGATGGGCATGTGAATCGGGCTTATTCCAGTTTAGAGGAATGTTGATTTAACGACTAGTTTAAGCATATTTTTTTTCTGTTTTATAATGAGGAAATTCAGCTTAGCAGTACAATATATAGATTTCCATTCATTTCTGGTTATCCCTACTGATTGATATCAACCCGATAAGAAAATCAGACTTTTTGGAAACATGGTTATTTTTGCAAAGGTTGTTTTTTTATAATTATTATATTCAGCTGTAATTTTAAAACAAGAATATTTCGTAAACTAGATAAAATGTTTTGCGTAGATTTATATTCTTTTTTATGTTTAATATTTTATGCCATAATATAAAACTTGATTTAACGACTTAACACATACGATGACAAACAGATATATAAAACTGGTTTAGACAGGTTATATTTTTTGTCTGGGGTCTAGGACTAATGTAAATTAGATTCACTATTTCTTATTGAATATTAATGCTAATGTTTTTGTGTTTGGCGTAGCCTGTTTGTACGCCGCAAGTATTCAAAATAAATGACTAGAATAAAATCGTTTTAGCAACAAAACTTACAACCGACTTCAAATAAAAAACTACTGACTACACCAAACGTGATGAAATTATGCAACCAAAAGACAGCTTTAAATAAAAAATTACTCAACAAAATCGGTCTATCCAGAACGCAGTTCAAAGGTTAAATCATAAAAAAAAACAATCGAATTGAGATCTTCCTATTTGAAATCGATTGAAAACATGTTTTTGTTAGATCCATTGTCAATCTTTTAGACTATTGAAATAGCTTACTATAGCAGATGATGCCAGCCTATTTCTATCTGTAATAACAAATAACAAGTCCATTTCCATGACACAGAGGTTCAGTCAATCGTTCACATGAACTGTGATTTTTATCTCACCCAACAATGAAAACGATTCTGTTTTCAATGACAGTTATTTTCATGCTTGTTACGTAAGAAAATAACGATTGTCGGTTATTAAGTGATGTTTGTGTTGACACACTGTTTTTGATATTTTTGTACAATGTTGTTTGTTGCTATGCAATTATATTTTATAATTTTTGGATTTTTATAATAAACGCTACGAATTTTTGGGTGTTTCCGACACTGATGAAATAATGCGAGAAACTTAAAACAAATTCACGACCGTCACAATCGCAGCTTGACCTTTGTCGGTAGTGGAGAAGACCTCAGTAAAAGGGAGTAAAAATAGAGGTAACAAGTTCGTTATGTCATTGTTATTGCTATGCCCATTTTGGTAGAAACCAATTTATTTACCTTACCACTAAAAGTTTCAAAACTTTTTCCATATAATATAGTGTATACGTACTGTCGACGGAAAGATTCGCTTAACAAAATCAGATCTTTAAAAAAACTGTACACAATACAAATTCATTGATCTAGATGTAGGGAGCAAAATGCCTACCTACAGTATAATATATAGGATGCTACAAAAAATACTTCATAAAAATGATTGGATAATAAAACTTCAGTTGCTGATTCTACCTATAGTTATGCACGTATTATGGTTCGAATAAAAAACATCGCTCGTTTGAAATTTGTTGAAATTACTGTGGCTGTAGTCATTGTAATTTTCACGAACGAACGATAACATTATCATAAGATAATATTCCTGTTTATCACTTGAAGTAGTACAAATAATTATACAATGTCACATTGGTTCACACATAGTGTTTTTTTTAGCAAGAAAATTAACAGGCTTCAAAAACAAGGAGATTCTCAATTGGTCAGATGTTTTTTATTTCAGAACTTCAGCGGGATAGAACAATACCGGTTATATGTGTTTGCTTAAAGTATAATGTTTTTTTTTTCTAAATCTCCTACGCTAGGTAATTGCATAAGTAGATTTTAGTTCCGAGATAATAAATCGTGCCTGTTATTGTTCTGGCACCATGAGTAACAAATATCCAACATTAAATCATAGAAGGAAAAAATTATACGAAATTAAGGAAAAAGAAAGATGTGACATTCGCAAACTAAAAATAAAATGGTTTATAGACACATATGATTTCACTTAGACACATACATTTTTAGTGTTTTATTTTATCTTCACGTTACCATAAACTTTTTATAACTTATGCCTTACACAGTAAGTACACTGCAGTACTACAGTAACATGCACCAAAAAGTAATCATACATAGCAAGCTTCTCTAAGGAGATGAAAGTTCCAATGAATCCCGGGATCCGGTTAAATGGTACAATTATTCAAACATTTAAAATGAACTTACGTATAATGAATAGGAATCCATCGAGCACCACCTTCCTCAGTTTTGACACGTCCTTCGACATCTTCCAACCCTTCTCTTTAACGGAAACGTTGACGTGGTACTTCGTTTTGACAGGTCACCTTTTTCTCCTCTATATGAAGACAAACTGCTTGTTAAAAGCAGTTTGGGCCTATTTAAACCGGCTTCAGAATTTTGCAGAATTTTCGAAAATTGAAAATGGCCGGTATTTTTTAAGGGTTTGCAATGAACCGCTGCAGGTTTTCCCGATCTCCTGTTTCTTGGAGATTTTCTATTTTCCTTTTTCGCGTCCGTTTATCGCGACTTATAGTTCGTTGCGCACGCGCCTTGTACGTGAGAGATAGCGACGCGTGTGTCCAGCAGCGGTTCCGCGCATGCACTGATGTGGTTGACCGAACAACTTGCCTTAAATACCTCCCCCTATCTGCCGAGCGCTGATAATGCCATTAGGTTATAAACATAATTAAAATAGCAAAGGCTTTGAGTTTTAGGGATGAGGTTGTTTAATGTTTTAGAAATGTGGTTTTAGTTTGTGATTTTTATTTTATTGTGTGACAGATCCAATGCTTTGTGTTTTGGAATTCTTAGTGTAAAATTACGATATTATATTTTGCTGATTATGTTTAACTGGGAAAAAAAATATCCGTTTGTACTTAACTTGAATAAATAAAGAAAAAAATGTTTAGCCAGTCTTAAATTATTCAATCTATACCAAATTAGCTTGGAGCGGACACAAAACTTTGGACGTAAAGTGGCATAAGAATCAAATAAATATTTCAACTCATTTGTTCCGAGAGGCGATGTTAATAATAAAATCACATTAAATATATCATTCTGTATAATATTAAAGTACCTCCTCAATTGTTTAATTAACAAAGAGAACTTGTTTAATTTTCCGAGAGTTTACCTTATTTGATTGAAACCTGTTTTGGCAAAAGTGTTTGGTATTAGTAATCATTTTTCATAAGGAATAAGCCAATGGAACGTACAGCGTAAAATAAGAACTCCTATTTTTTGGGAGTCGAAAATTTTAGGCCTTGATAAAAATGGTAAGACACAATTTTTTTCTGATGATATAGTTTTAAATGGACATTAAAATAATGAGAATTGATTTTTTTTTCACACTTGTAGTTATAGCCTTATCTCACAGAGTTCACAATTCGCTACTTCTAATACATCGTTAAAATAAACATCGTAGGACTGTCAGAGAACAAACAACCAATCTACTTTGTAATCGAAACTCTAATTAAATCTGCTGACAAAGAAATTCGTTTTTTTATCGCGGAAGAATATAAACAAGAAACTGAAATAAAAGAATATCAATTATGGGAAAACTGGCCGCAACTCGCGGTGTCACTTGCTGTTTATCAACCAGGGGGTCTATTATGATGTCTTAAGACTTGTCTTGTTGACTTGTTGCCATGGTGATTAGCCCCCAAATGTCTACCATCAGGTTTTAAGAATAATATTAATATGGTTTTGAAGTACGATAGCGCAAAACTCGGCGTAAACGACATCTTCCATCTACATCCACAATAGCTGTCCCTGGTCCTTGCTTATCTCAAGAAAACGCTACCATTTTCAACCGTCTGCAGTTCAGAAGAACATATACATATTTAGTACTTATAGCTACTGCCTTCGCTACGTCAGAAAGTAATATTTTGCAATTCTGCCGTGGTATAACTAAAATGCGGTTATCTAACAAAAATCTATCGGTCTGTGTCTGCAAGTTTCCAAAACTATTCAAGATATTAAAAAATTCGCAAACACAGATAAATAGATTTTTGATTTCTCATTGATGTAGCATCAAAAGTTGCAAATTTACCAGATGTTGGATAACGGCATTTTAGTTATACCACGACAGAGTTGTGTAAGGGACATGCCGCTCGACGACGACTGCGCTGTCGCGCTTCCAAAATAAAAATAATATCACCTCAAGACACGGTAATAGACCCCCTGGGCAAAGAGTGGCGTATTTCTTACTCAGCTGCCATAATATTACTTTCAGAAGTGGTGGTTATTATCGAGTTTCACAGCTACGAGTAGGCACCTGTTTATACAATTGTTTACCTAAATATAACAAGTTTATGTTTATTATAAATTGAATTGTGAACTTAATTGAGGTCAAATTAAAACGTAGAACAATCGGAAGATCAATCCCCTTTAGGGATGAAAAATATTTTGCACTGATGTGATAAATACGTCATATGTATACGGAGATAAGAAATGTGTTATTGCATGTTGTTAATATGACATTATTTTTGTTAGATGTTTAATCAGATGACTGATGAGGCGTAGGTCTT
This sequence comes from Trichoplusia ni, assembly GCF_003590095.1. NCBI lineage: Eukaryota > Metazoa > Arthropoda > Insecta > Lepidoptera > Noctuidae > Trichoplusia > Trichoplusia ni. The sequence goes on from NW_020799899.1 coordinate 8,908, forward strand.
AGATAGTCATTTGGTTTAGATAATACGGTATTCACATAACAATATATCCGATTGGATACTTATTTTTATTTGATTAATGTAATACAACATTACGAAGATAAAACGCAGAAATATGGTAAATTGTGTGAATGTGGGGGCTAATGACGTCACTTGTCGGTAAAAGGTGAACTGATAAGTGACGTCAAGTGAGATTTCAAGTTGTGTAGTGTGTGTAAAATAATTTAAGGAAAAAAAAATAAGTTTCTTATATGTTTTGATGATCTCTGTGACAGACTATTTAAGTTTTTTAGTAAAATATTCAATAAATACATCTCTAACTTCTTCTATCTATATATCTAGCCTAATGTAATCTATGTCGGTTATTGTATTAGCATTCGAAGAGCATCCAACAATATTTGATGCTTTATTTTTGCTAGTGAGCCAATTTCTACAAATAATTCATTTAACTTTTTCTCGCAAATCTTTAGGGTGTCTAAAAAGGTCATGGTATTAGTACAAGAGTCATGTTTTTTGATAATCACGTTTTTTTGGACTTCTTAAACCTGTTTTTTGAATTGATTAATTTCATGTTTTAAATAACTGTAGACCATCGTATTGATTATACAAATATATATATTTTCTTTGGCCTGACAAACAGGTAGTTAAAAACAGGTACCTTAAACTTGGTAGTTGTTTTTCCACATAATTAAAAGATGGTCAAAATTTTTCGAGGTTTTTCATTCAAATCACTTGCACAAATACACCCGACTCAGAACTACTTTTTTGAATTCATAAATATTCAATTCAATTCAACATTTTATTCCTAACTGCGGGAATCGTTAAGAAAATGTCCTATAATTTACCTGCATAAGTAGGTTATAATTTTAAATGCAATAAAACAATATTCAGAGGTGATAATTGTTATCACAATTAGTGTTATAATTACCGTTCTTATTGTATTTGATTAGTTCTGAGTTGGAACTTAAACTGTTATTTAGATTAAGTAATTCAGGTTAGCTAATAATAGCTAAGGTTGTAAAACGTAGGCCTTTTGAGTGTTCATACAAATTACACTCTTATAGACCTTATTTTTTGTCTTTAAGTGTCTTTTTTATAACAAGTTTATAAAAATAAATCTTTGTCCATTGCATCAGTTTCTTTAATAATTCTTTGATTACTTTAAAGATTAGCTACCGAGATGGCGATCCTGTAATTTTGTGTTACAAATTCTATTCTAATTCCATCGATGAAAGTATAATTCATTATAATACATTAAATTATTGCTTAACTCATGTATATCTCATGTATATAAAATGTTCATCAAATATGACATATTATAATAATTAGATACATCAATACATTTTTTTTGTTGACTGGTCCGAGTCATACACAGCACAGCATTCTATTTTTACAACCAGTGCACACGATTCTAATTTCATTTAATAGAGGTCATCGAAATCTGCAAAAAGGAGGTGTGTCTTGATAACAACCATCGTGTTTTCGCGTGAAGATAACTGATGTAGTTTGAAATATCAGTAATCAGACCAAAGGTTATAATTATTGGCCTTAATCTGTGACCTCTGTTGACCTTATATAGAGTACCATCTGCATGTCCTAAACCTACTGAAAGCAATGTTGTGACGTCAATGCTGAAAATAGAATTTCCCTCTGAAGACTGGTTAAAGGAAGAGATGATTTCGTGTAAGTGTTGCTTTGATCTTTGCGTAACGTAGTTGCTTTTTCTGCCTATTTTGGTCATAAAGTGCGGGCAGTTTTGGATAATGGCTTTGGACCCACCCAGGCATTTTTACGGATTCTTTCCTTGATGGGGTCACCCAGACCAAGCATTCGTGGATCAAACAGTTGCCTGTACAGGGGTACCTATCGAACCCGGGAAAGGTTTGGCTTGGCGACCCATTGATACCACTCGGCTATCCGAGCAGCCCATATGTATGTATGCTATACAGAATTTTCAAAAAGCTACCAAAAAGTTTCCCCTTTCCATTTATCATTGACCATGCGGAGCTGATATATAGATCTCAATGAATGACTCGGTCAAAAAACAAACTTACTTGTTGTTGCCCGCGACTTCGTCCGCGTGGTTAGAAGATATAAGTTATGATTTATAGGTATATAGCCTAAAACCTTCCTCGACGAATGGTCTATTCAATACAAAAATATTTTTTTCTTTTTGAACCCGTAGTTCCTGAGATTAGCGCGTTCAAACAAACAAACAAACCCTTTAGCATTCGCTGTGGGTACAGGACTGCCTATCACCATTGCTTAAAGCAAGACAGCTGCTGTTTTGGAAGCGAGATTTAAAAACCCTGCGTGCAATTTAGCCATGGTATTATTATAGCATGGCCAAAATGCGAGATAGCCTAAGGTCAACACGTTCCAAGATTTGATTAGGTATTGACTTATTTTCCTGTTGTTCTTCTAATTGTTGTGGTTAAATCCAGGACTATTGGTAAGAGAATACCATTTAAGTTTCAAATATTAATAACAGTACTATACAACTTCTTTCCGCCAGACTGACTATGTGTGAAGCATGATCTAGGGCCACAATCCAGGGCCACCAGTGCCAGCCAAGCGCATACCGAAACTTGAAGTCATTGAAACCGGTTCAGCCGTTTAGGAGGAGTTCAATAGCATACGAATACGGTGGATTAGATAAACATATTCTTCTACAAATTATGAACACCCTCTATTGGAAGTAATGCAGGAAAAAAAATAGATTAAGGATAATATATGTATTGAATGTGTAGTAGTTATAACAAGTAATAGATTCCTTATGTAGATACATATGAGTAGTTATAACGATTACTCAAGGGGCAAACATGGCAAATCTTAACAAAAGATATATTTTTATTTTTTAACATCTACTCTGTTCACTTTTAAAGCTAATATACAAAAACATTTGTTATTAGTTAGTTTCGCTAAATTTTGAGAACGGCTGAATGGATTTGATTATTTTTAATTCTTAATTTAGCATCTAAAAAACTATCTGGGATCCTTCAGCGTCGGGATGGCTTTCGCATGCTATGACTCTGCCTGTATTATTGAAATCTCTTATTATTTTACTAGTATTGTATCTTTCACAATTTAGCCCACAAAATAAATTTTGATCTTGAATATAATCCGATGGTGAAAAATATCGCTTTATTGAGCGTAAATTTTACTTATTCCTCTGAACTTTACTTTTTTTGAGGTTAAATTTATGATTGCATATTGAAAATTGTTTTTACCTTTTTCAAAAGTTCTAAATTCAAGCTTCATACATTTACATTGAATTAGGTTCGAATGAAATGTATAAAATCTTATTCGTTCTTTTAACAATAAAGTATTACATCATAACTTCATGTTTACATGTGTGTGTGTGTCTCAGATTCGATAAGAAATTGTTTTTTCCTAAAATATATTTTGATTAGCTCACACAGCGATAGCAGGCATCTTGTTTATTTATAGCCATTTGATGTTCCAGTTCGCGGTTGAGTAATTTTGTTTTTAATATTGTTACTAGCTGACCCGGCAAAAGTTTTGTCATATCAATTATTTCTAGGCAATTTCGGTCGTACAAGAAACGTTGCATGCGAAAAAAAAACAGGTTTGAATAAACCTTATCACATTTAGGTTGTGAAAAATAGGAACTGATTCGCGGACCTACAATATGTATTTAAATTTTACATAATCGGTCAAGTCGTTTCGGAGGAGTATGGTTACAAACATAGTGACACGAGAATTTTATGTAATGTTAGACAAATATGAATACTTGCTAGTATTAAAGTATTATGTCGTTGAATCACTTAATTCAGTATAGATGTGTTATACTATGGGGATTTAAATATATTATGTAAAATGTAGAGCCCGGTTAGACTGGAAATCGCAATTATTTATTCCTAACGTTGCTCTCCGAATCGGCACATATCCTTTGCGACTTACGAAAATGTCAAAATGTCACAGTAGTACGAAATGAGTTTTGTAAAGTCATGTTCATCTGCGCTTTGTGAGTTCCACAATACTTCTAATAATATTAGCATCGGATCATAGTGGATGGGCAGCCATTTTGTCATAACGAGAGTCTCGTCTGTGTTTCGGTAGGCAAGTTAAATTGTTGGTCCCTGCTCTTGGCTACACATCTTTGTCAGTCGTTACGGTTAGTCAGAAGCTAGAAAGTTTGACAACCAGTCTGACTGACAAGACTGAAGTGGCTGGATAGGCAGTCGCTCCTTGTAAAACACTGGTACTCAGCTGCATCCGGTTAGACTGGAAGCCGATCCCAACATAGTGTTAGCTACACTTATATGCTTTAGCAAGATAAGTAAGATGTAATTAACAGGCAAAGCCCACAACTTAACGTGAATTCCGAAACATGGAGGAACTCGCTACAACATAGATGTTCACCCATCCACGGACCGACCGTGTAAAGCGTAGCTTTACCTATGATTGACTAACATATGCTGTTGTAGCTTACCCCCAAGCTCCTCCTAAACAAAGATGATCAATCACTCATTGTTTTGTTCCTAAACTTCGTGTACTGTTTATAATATTACCCACGTCTATCAAAAGTCTACCTTCTCCTTATGGAGCCACGCCCACCCCACGCATCAATCACATTGCCTCTTGCCGTATGACGCATGTCAGATGATAACACCAGCATATGTGTCGCGTGGACTTGTTTGTGAAGCTCGGCGAGGCTTATCAAGCGTGCTTATCATATGGCCCCTAGGGGGTAGGCAGAATTGGGAGCTTGGTGCTAATAATATGATTTTGGGATTTTTTTGTCTACCTACTTAGGTTTTGAAGATTTTTTTTAATTTTGATGGAGTTAATTGTAAAATCAGAGGGGTTTTTTGCGAATAAATTTATCTTCCGCATATAAAAAATCTTTTTTTTTTTAAGTTTCAGTTTTACTTCTTACTAGTTCTTACCATATTTTTCCAGTCGTTTTATTATTTTATTGTAATTAATTATTCCTGGCATGCATGAACCTTTTTATTGATTATGCCAAAGAAGTATACCGTTTCTTTTACCGTAAAAGATTTAGCTATTTAATATTTATATACGTCAAATTTATTTAAATAACGTCTGATTGACGAAAAGTCGTGATTTATCTCGTACATGGATATTGTGCAGGTACTCACAAACTGCTCATCGGAGATAATTATAACGTAAACAATTGTAATAATTATTGTAATCGTCATTAACCATTAATTAACTTAAATTTTAAGTCATGGGTTGATGACTTAAAATTTAAGTCATTAAGCCATTATAACGAAAACAATTGTAATAATTATTGTAATCGTTCATTAACCCTAGAAAGATAATCATATTGTGACGTACGTTAAAGATAATCATGCGTAAAATTGACGCATGTGTTTTATCGGTCTGTATATCGAGGTTTATTTATTAATTTGAATAGATATTAAGTTTTATTATATTTACACTTACATACTAATAATAAATTCAACAAACTATTTATTTATGTTTATTTATTTATTAAAAAAAAACAAAAACTCAAAATTTCTTCTATAAGTAACAAAACTTTTAAACATTCTCTCTTTTACAAAATAAACTTATTTTGTACTTTAAAACAGTCATGTTGTATTATAAAATAAGTAATTAGCTTAACTTATACATAATAGAAACAAATTATACTTATTAGTCAGTCAGAAACAACTTGGCACATATCAATATTATGCTCTCGACAAATAACTTTTTTGCATTTTTTGCACGATGCATTTGCCTTTCGCCTTATTTTAGAGGGGCAGTAAGTACAGTAAGTACGTTTTTTCGTTACTGGCTCTTCAGTACTGTCATCTGATGTACCAGGCACTTCATTTGGCAAAATATTAGAGATATTATCGCGCAAATATCTCTTCAAAGTAGGAGCTTCTAAACGCTTACGCATAAACGATGACGTCAGGCTCATGTAAAGGTTTCTCATAAATTTTTTTGCGACTTTGAACCTTTTCTCCCTTGCTACTGACATTATGGCTGTATATAATAAAAGAATTTATGCAGGCAATGTTTATCATTCCGTACAATAATGCCATAGGCCACCTATTCGTCTTCCTACTGCAGGTCATCACAGAACACATTTGGTCTAGCGTGTCCACTCCGCCTTTAGTTTGATTATAATACATAACCATTTGCGGTTTACCGGTACTTTCGTTGATAGAAGCATCCTCATCACAAGATGATAATAAGTATACCATCTTAGCTGGCTTCGGTTTATATGAGACGAGAGTAAGGGGTCCGTCAAAACAAAACATCGATGTTCCCACTGGCCTGGAGCGACTGTTTTTCAGTACTTCCGGTATCTCGCGTTTGTTTTGATCGCACGGTTCCCACAATGGTTAACTTATACGGTTCTTTGTAGTAAGTTTTTTGCCAAAGGGATTGAGGTGAACCAATTGTCACACGTAATATTACGACAACTACCGTGCACAGGCTTTGATAACTCCTTCACGTAGTATTCACCGAGTGGTACTCCGTTGGTCTGTGTTCCTCTTCCCAAATAAGGCATTCCATTTATCATATACTTTGTACCACTGTCACACATCATGAGGATTTTTATTCCATACTTACTTGGCTTGTTTGGGATATACATCCTAAACGGACACCGTCCTCTAAAACCAAGTAACTGTTCATCTATGGTCAAATGAGCCCCTGGAGTGTAATTTTGTATGCACTGATGGATAAAGAGATCCCATATTTTTCTAACAGGAGTAAATACATCGTTTTCTCGAAGTGTGGGCCGTATACTTTTGTCATCCATTCTAAGACATCGTATCAAAAAATCAAAACGATCACGACTCATTACAGAGACGTACACCATTGACAAAGATCGATCAAAGAGGTCATCTGTGGACATGTGGTTATCTTTTCTCACTGCTGTCATTACCAGAATACCAAAGAAAGCATAGATTTCATCTTCATTCGTGTCACGAAATGTAGCACCTGTCATAGATTCCCGACGTTTCAATGATATCTCAGCATTTGTCCATTTTACAATTTCCGAAATTATCTCATCAGTAAAAAATAGTTTGAAGCATAAAAGTGGGTCATATATATTGCGGCACATACGCGTCGGACCTCTTTGAGATCTGACAATGTTCAGTGCAGAGACTCGGCTACGCCTCGTGGACTTTGAAGTTGACCAACAATGTTTATTCTTACCTCTAATAGTCCTCTGTGGCAAGGTCAAGATTTTGTTAGAAGCCAATGAAGAACCTGGTTGTTCAATAACATTTTGTTCGTCTAATATTTCACTACCGCTTGACGTTGGCTGCACTTCATGTACCTCATCTATAAACGCTTCTTCTGTATCGCTCTGGACGTCATCTTCACTTACGTGATCTGATATTTCACTGTCAGAATCCTCACCAACAAGCTCGTCATCGCTTTGCAGAAGAGCAGAGAGGATATGCTCATCGTCTAAAGAACTACCCATTTTATTATATATTAGTCACGATATCTATAACAAGAAAATATATATATAATAAGTTATCACGTAAGTAGAACATGAAATAACAATATAATTATCGTATGAGTTAAATCTTAAAAGTCACGTAAAAGATAATCATGCGTCATTTTGACTCACGCGGTCGTTATAGTTCAAAATCAGTGACACTTACCGCATTGACAAGCACGCCTCACGGGAGCTCCAAGCGGCGACTGAGATGTCCTAAACGCACAGCGACGGATTCGCGCTATTTAGAAAGAGAGAGCAATATTTCAAGAATGCATGCGTCAATTTTACGCAGACTATCTTTCTAGGG
>NW_020799900.1:0-31142 GCF_003590095.1 Trichoplusia ni
TTAAAACTTTGTACTGGATAAACCGATTTCGTTGATTCTGTTTTCATTTAAGTGAAATAGCTCTCATTTGGTCCATAAAAATTCATCAAGTTTGGCTTGATGGTTTATTTGAAGTCACTTGCATGTTATGTTGTTAAATTAATTTAGTACTTCATCACGTATAGAAGTGTATCGCTATCAATATGTCTAACTATCATTGCCTTAAGACTATTTGTTAAGGTTGTCTATAGTAACATAGAATAATACGTGATCTTACAACAATAATATTATTTTATTTTCGACAGGTGTACGATATGATACAACAACAATGTCCGAATGTATTCAATTAAGTTACGATCCGCCTTTCGAGAATCTAGACCCAAACACCGACACCTGCAATATTTTTAGGCTATTCAAATAAACTACGTGAGGACAATCATAATTGTTTAAAATGGTTTGCTCACACCTTTTTTGTCGGGAGCGCTCGGTTAACTGCACGGATAGCCGAGTGGTTGAGGTCATTATGCCAAACGCACTGTGCCCGACGTGTCGCGGGTTCGATTCTAGCTTAGGACATGCATTTGTGTGATCCCCGAATGCTTGTCTTCTAGATTCACAAGGATTAAATACCTTAGTGAGAACAAACAAAAAACATGTCACCAACAGGCTATATCTCATAAAGCGTGATAGATAAATAGCTGAAAATTTACTAATGTTGTATTTTTGTTGCTAATATAACGAATAATAAACACCCGATAAATTTCATGAGTGACTTTTTTCTTTTGCATTAATTAATTTGAATATGTCCTGCAACTCCTTAACTACTGAGGCCTATTTTCACGTCAATAAATAGATCAAAATTTCATTATTTTTGTCTAATTTCTTAGCTAGACATTGCAGATGTCGATCATTTTCACCCTAATGTATAAAATATGATTTTGACAAATGCGTGCACAACCAAATTTACAAATCAAACTTGACATGATAATTTTATCCCTAAATTTATGATTTTAGGTAAATTCTTGCCTTATTTTATGACACCATTCTCTAGAAGAACATAGACATACAAACTCAAAACAAAAAAATGAATCTAAGTGTCTAAATTAAGATGAAAACCTATCTTACGTAACACACCTTTTTACGAAATAAACGATTCCATTCCGATTACATTTCATAGTTTAAAGCATTTCAGGAATGTACTAACTGAACAGGGTGTTTTATTTTCACCACAGATTACGGAATTCCTCGATTCACATTTTGATATTACGTAAGAAAGTCGTTTGCTAGTCACAATGCAGAATTCTCCATGGCGCCTGGCAATTCCTTGTGCTAAACGACAATCTATTCCGAATGTACATCCTAGATTATAAAACTTGTATAAAACTAACCCGACTAAGATTAATAATATTAATGCTACACAAGTCTCTGTGAAGAATGATTTAGTATTAACATTTACATCGTGTGAAACTAATTTCTCATTGTTAGGGCTAGTTGGTAGAGATTCTGTTTGATAATGGTACATAGACAACCTCTTTTCGATCTCATCAATAACGCCTTGCTTTTCGTCAGCTATTGTCTTTTCCAATTCTTCTTTACTTTATTTACATAAGGAATGAAATCAATGGTTTGTTTCGTTATGAATTGGAGTGAAAACAGTCGTTGTCGTAACAGCTGTGTTTTCGTTCAAAGAATTCAGGATTTTTTGAAGTATCATGTTTGTGTCATTGTTTATATTTACAACGTTCATACTGAAGTTGACTAAATTTGAAAATTTTTCATTGTTACTTGTGTTTATTTTTTCAAGTTCTTTTGTAAAATTTTGTAAATAGTTATTATCTTTTGATTCTCTCACTGTTTTAGAGTTGTTATTCATCATGTATAAGATATTTCTAATGTCAATAAGAATATCATTTCTATTGTCTACAGTTTCAGGCCCTTTCGTCTGTGCTGAATCATAATCCTTATTACATGTAACTCCGTCTATATTTTCCCCATTATGTTCATCTAATTTAATAGCTGTTATTTGAATGGGGTTCCGTATTTCTTAAGTTTTACAAGAATGTGGCAAGGCAAAGGATTATCACCAATACTTAGTTTTACAAGACTAGTTCCTGCGAACTCTTCGGCATTCACAGAATCAATTCTATTATGATCCACGATTAACTGCGAGAGACTTTTAACTTCATAAAATCTTTCGCTTAACAAATCCTGTATATTATTGTACGATAAATCTAGAATATCTAAATAAATAAGGCCACGGAAAATTCCGTAGCCAATAGCTGATATGAATTATGAGAAATGTTAAGAGTTAACAAAAGAGAGTTGTCTTTGAACGTTCCCGGTTGAATGAAAGATATTTTATTGTGAATTAAATCTAAGTGCCTAAGTGTACCCAAACCTGAAAAGTCTGCTGCAGTAACTCAGATACACTGTTGTTGCTCAAAATTAAAGTGCTCAAATGTGTCAGTCCTCTAAGATTCAACAAACTAATATTATGCAAACCCGAGTCAGACATCATAACTTCCAGAATCGGGGCATCACTAATATCCGCGAAATCTATATCTGTTTGGACCCCGACAAATTTATAGTTTCCAAGTTTTAGTTCTTTCAAATAATCCAACATGGAAATTTAATTTTTCATTATTCGACAAATCAACGTTCGTAAATCGACAAGATTATCAAATGTATCGTTGTTGAGGTTTTCTATTAGATTGTTAGCTAGACTAATTCGGCCTAAACGAGATAAACCGTATAAAGAACTAGGTAAAATAGTTTTAATTAAATTGTTATTTAAGAATAACGTACTTAGTCCAACCAGTTCAGACATATTTACAGAAAAAGTCTCTAATTTATTGTAAGACAGGTCCAAGGTTCTATGTACCCAGTATGAACAAATACATTGTACTGCAGCTCCTTTATTTCACTTCTAGACATATTAAGCTCTTTTAATTCAGCCATATCATTGAAAGAGGCATTTTGTATGGTTTCCAACAGATTACAAGAAATGTCGAGGGTAGGCAATGAAACTAAGCCATCAAACGTATCGGTTTCAAGTGTACCAGATAAAGGATTGCTAGAAATTCTCAGATTGATCAAATTCCTCAACGATTTAAAGGAACTAGGAGCCAACTGGGTTATAGCGTTTTCAGAAAGATCTAAATATTCTAAATTACTTAGATCTAGAAAATGTTCGTGTTTTATTTGTGCTAAACGATTGTTCCTAAGTAAGAGCGACCGTAAGTTAGAAAGATCATCTTTCTGGAAATCGATACTCACTATCTGGTTATTTGATAAGTCTAGCTGTTCCAAACTTCTTATAGTTTTAAAACTGTTACTGGATATAGAACTGATTCCATTGTTATTGAGAAGCAGTGTATCAAGTCTGACTAGATCACAAAAAGCGTAATCTTCTATTGCTGACAAAAATTGGTTACTCAAATCTAATCTTGTAACATTCACACCATCGAACATGCCTCTAGACAAAGAGCCTCTAACAAATTGTCCGTAATAGAGAAAGTATTTACGGTTTTATTTTTAAACAATCCTTTAGGCAAAGACTTAAATTTATTCCTCGAAAGATCGATACTACTTAAATATTGTAAATTAGTGAATGTGTCTTTGTTTAAAACATCTAGAACATTGTTTCTTAAATCCAGACTGTACAACTGAAGCATGTTTTGAAACAAATTAAATTCAAACGTTTGTATAGCGTTAGAGCTTAAATCAAGAACTTCAAGTTTGTTTAATTTTTCGAAATCAACTAGCTTTAGATTTTTTATTCTATTGTTACTTAGACTTAAAACTTTCAATTCACTGAATCTGAATAGAGAAGAGTTGATGTCTGAAAGGCGGTTGTTTGACATATTTAGGTGCAACAAACTCTTGATGCCTTCGAAACTAAATGGACTCAAGCCTTCAATGTAGTTGTGAGACAAATCCAAAGTTTCCAAATAACCAAACCTATCGAACACAGCATCCGGAATTTTTACCAAGTAATTATGGGAGAGGTTTATTTTTGTTCAGACTACTGTAAGGGTGGTCGAACGTATTCACTTGGATTTCACTTATTGTATTGTATGATAAATCGATTTCCTTCAGGCTATTCAATGCGTACAAATTCGACAGTACAGCTGTAGTCAGCTGGTTCTTTGACAAGTCAAGTAACGCGAGATTCTGCATGCTCTTCAGAACTGGTGTGTAGTCATAGTTGTTATCACTCAAGTCTAGGGAATAAATGACGTTGACGATACCTTGTCCGCCATAATCGTAGGTTATCGGAACTGGTTTAGATGTGTCGAGATCTTTGATTTTGTGACGAAAGACGAGATAGACGGGGTCTAGTTCATATCCTCCGTACGTTATGTGTCTTGAGCAGGCTTCCATGTCAACTTCGTCCATGTTCATGGGTCTGTTGTATGGGTCGTGACGGAATCTGTTCCAGCCTTGGTTGTTGTTGTCAAGGGTGTTGACGCAGACCATGTTGTAGCGACACTTGTTGTTGATGAAGGTCACAGTGCATTGCTCCGTGAACATGATAAGGGTTGTGATGAGGAGGCCTATGAATGGAAATTAATTATTGAGTTAAATATAAAGATAATGTTTGTTGAGATTCTTGTTTTCGGTCTAAGCTTAGTGTATTGCGGCACTGTGTTACTTTTCGAGTCATGTAGTTATGTGGTGTGCAATAATGACTTTTCTATTATATTAGTATGAAGTTTATGAAAATTAATTAACTGAATATGTTTTCCGTGTCTTCTGCTATTAATAGGTGCCTTAGTTTTGTGTTAGTTATTGGTTGATTTAAAAGAGGCACCATAACTACATAGTATAAACTAACTGGACTAATTTTTAACAGTAAAATCCTGAATTTTATCTATAAAACAGGTCATAATTTTTCTTAATAAGTCTATTAAGACCATGAATATGAAGGCGACCGTAAAATTATCGTCAAAAATGAAACGTGCGTGTATCAAGTGTGCCATCTGTGTTGTGATGTGGGGTATGTTGACGGGATGTTTTCTGGTTTGCGCAGGTGAATTTCACCGTAGACGAGATCCGTGCCATGATGGACAAGAAGCGGAACATCCGTAACATGTCCGTCATCGCTCACGTCGACCACGGCAAGTCTACCCTGACCGACTCGCTGGTCTCCAAAGCCGGTATCATTGCTGGCGCCCGTGCCGGTGAGACTCGGTTCACGGACACGCGCAAGGACGAGCAAGACAGATGTATCACCATCAAGTCGACGTGAGTACCTTAAACACCACATGGTGCAATCGTTAACCTTTTGTTGTCTAACATGGACGCCGCTGAGTCGGCGAATTACTGTGCCCTTGAACTTAACCGCTACGGTTCGGTTACAAGTAAGTTGTATAAGTTAGCAGTTTCTAAATTGTTGGGACATCCTAGATGAATAGAAAAATAGCTACCACTTGTAGCTTATACCACTTGCAACTTAATAATCAGCATTACAAGTAAGTGATAACAATTTATTCATGTCATTATATTGAATTTATAGACAACCTAAAGACACCAATAACAGCTGTTGCACAAGTATTAGAAATATTCACATCATTGTACTGCCATTATTTAAATATACTTGAAGTTACACAACCCTGAACAAGTTCACATCTAAACTATGATATGAATCTACATGATGAATGTTCTTTACCATTAAAAGCTGAATTCTTTTTGAAGATTTTTCAGAACGGCCATCTGATCTTACTTTAATTTACCCTATACTAACAGTTCTAGCTATGTTCCTGTCTAACACCTATATTTTACCAACAGTGCCATCTCTATGTTCTTCGAGCTCGAAGAGAAAGATTTGGTGTTCATTACCAACGCTGACCAGCGTGAGAAGAGTGAAAAGGGTTTCTTGATTAACCTGATCGACTCACCTGGACACGTTGACTTCTCGTCTGAAGTGACTGCTGCACTCCGTGTAACTGATGGTGCCCTGGTCGTCGTAGACTGTGTCTCTGGTAAGTTAACTCTACCATTATTGTTAAATGAAATAACCCATTATTATAACCCACATAAATCTCATAAGTACTTAATTCAAACTAGTTCAGAACTGTTTTAAGGCTTTGGTCCCTTTGTTCTATGAAATGTTTAGGGTTATTGTTACAGTGCTATTTTAACTATACTTTCATAGCCTAAACTTAATTTTTAGCATTGCACAATATTTTTTTTGCTTTGAAAGTCAAATCAAATACAAAGAAAGTTGCAATCATTGATGACTGTAATCTATATCATAGTTGAATTTTGTTATTGAATGACATTAAATTCCACTCCTATCACAGCTAGATAAGACGGGAAGTCTTAATACCATTGCAAATATCAAGTGAAAGTTGATAGTGTTTTACTGAAACACCTGATTAGCCAACCTCTGCACCATCTCTTCTTAAGCCTGCAATGCATTATCTTTTTCAGCATTTTAACAAATATGACGTAGGAGAACTAATTTGCAATAGTTGGGTCCACCATTCAATGACATATCCAGATTTGATCAAAGAATATGGTTAAAAACTATTTTCCTCCCTAGGTGTGTGTGTACAAACTGAGACTGTACTGCGTCAGGCTATTGCTGAGCGTATCAAGCCCATTCTGTTCATGAACAAGATGGACCGTGCTCTCCTGGAGTTGCAGTTGGAGCTGAAGAGCTCTACCAGACCTTCCAGCGTATTGTTGAAAACGTCAACGTAATCATCGCCACCTACAACGACGATGGTGGTCCCATGGGTAAGTTTGGCAAATACTGATGGATAAAAATTTAAACTCTTTGTTGAACTTTGTGTAGTCAGCACAACACTGATATTTACTATTTGCAATAAATTATTACTTAGATATTGTAAAACTAGATATTAACTAACTATGTAAATTGATTTTTCGAAACCACAAACTTGGTTAAGTGTTATTTTCATCTAAGAGACATTACTGTTGTATCTTAATCCTCCTTGTGTACAATGTAAAGGTTAGCGTGAAGTTTAAGTGTTAACCTATGATAACCTTTTGTACAATACTCTAGGTCATTCTGGCATTGCATATTCCTTCATACTAATGAAATTACTCCATAGATATTCCTAAAGTGTAAATCTCTATTGCCTATTTGTCATACATAACCTGTTCATTTACTCTTTGAGTCTTACTAAAATTTAATGTAGAATTTTTGTACCCAAACATGTTACAAAATTACCCATATTGTAAGGATAGCAGTGTGTTGATAGCTTTAGAATGACGTACCCAACACCCACGGCTCACTACCGCCTACGCTCTTACCCTTTAATGCCTGTGACGCAATAGCAACTCTATTTCGAATAGCTAACACAAGAAAGCTTTGTGTAAACGTCGACAGAAAATGGGGGTGGGCGGGTGTAACTTTTTTATTCAACTTTTACTTTTTATTATGATATCGCTTAATTTCAACTATCGCTTTTATAAAAACAGGTTTCTAGAACGTGAACAGTAAGCAAATGTGTGTAATAAATGAGATACAAGCGTTTATCGGCTAAGCTTCTTGATCGTTAATATTTTCCAAAAATTAAATCGTCATCGGGGGTCTAGTTTAAACTGTATCTTCCAAGTCACTGTATGTTGTTCCTTTTGTGATTTGTAAATCCCTTGTGGTTATTGTACCGTCTATCATGGCTTAGTGCAACCGGCCCACCAAGGATCTCAAGATACACACATAAGCAAATAACAAAAAAAAAAGAGAGGCAATAGTGTAAACGTGGCTGTCGCGTTAGTATGAATCCGGCATGTTTACAACACGTGATGTAAATCGCGCGATCCGCTTGATAACGCCGCCAAGGTTGCAAGTGCCACATGATGTGCTTTATATTATGTTGTGTCATTTTGATAATAGCTTCAAAAAAAAACCTACTTTGAATAAAAACTTGCCAAATTTTTCATGAATTTCAATAAAAATAAACTTCTACGAGTTACATGTTTTCCGTCGATGGCTATTAATTTCAATATTTTTACAAAACCCATTTACAAAGAGGCTATATAGCGGTAACTGACTTCTGTGGTATAATGATACTGCAATGGATCGATTCTCCTTCGTCCCTGAGCTAGTTATTTTAGCGTTGTAGCAGTATTTTAGGATTTTCAACTAACATGTACTAGCGTAACTGTCGCAATATAGGGTTTAAGAAAATCGATGATGACAGAAAGGTACGAAGATATACATTTCGTTTAGCAGCAGACTGAAAATTATTAATAAGAATACAACAGAAGGTTGAGATACAACTTAATAACACCTCCCAAGCTTTCAATAACTTTCAAGTCCCGACACATAATATTCAACCTGTTTTGTTTAATCAGGTGAGGTCCGTGTGGACCCTAGCAAGGGTTCCGTCGGTTTCGGTTCCGGTCTCCACGGCTGGGCTTTCACCCTCAAGCAGTTCTCTGAAATGTATGCCGACAAGTTCAAGATTGACCTCGTCAAGCTCATGAACAGGTAATTAATGTTAATTGATTTTTGGAGCCAACATTTTGGTCCATTAATGAATTTTTAATGGTAGACTGCAACCTACCACCTAGACTCAGCAATTATAATGGTGAAAATCAAATTAAACGACAGGAAAGTATGTTTTTTATATGTTCTATGGGATAAACGCATGCTTCATCAACAGTGCTAACACCAGTATAGATTTAAAAGACCTAATTTATGTCAACTGCCTCATTTTTAAACTTTCTTACCTTGGCAAAACTAAAAATTCTACTAAATCTTTTTGTAAGGCATCTACACTGGTTAATGGTATAAGGCCCTGGTGTCGGCAAACATCCGCAGCACTTAAAGAGGGCATCATCATATTCAAACACGCTTTTAATATATTGCACAAATTTTAAATGCGTTAATAACTTTGGCTATTGAAGGTTAATAATGTTACCACAAATTGCTTTATATTCGCTAATGTATGCTTGGTGACTGGGAGGTGATAGTCTCGCTGTATTTTGAGGTTATGTTTGAACACGTGTTTTCGCTTCTGGCGAAGTCCTTATTTTTAAGCACCTATTCTAAATAATGAAGATGGGAAAACCTAACTAATTTCACTTCCGTTCTAATTTTGGCTTAGTCGTAAATCTCATATTTTTTTGTTTCCGCGGCAATCTGATTTTTAAATTTAAGGATTCCAATGTCTTCCAGTGCAAAGGACTTCTCTTATTTTGACATTTTGAAAATGCTTTACAAGCTTTCTATCTTCATAAATTATCAAAAGGCTAAGATCTATATTAAGTCAACCAAATGCAGCATTGCAGATGCACATAATGACGCGCTGCGGGCATTGATTTGTACACACCCGACCTCGTTTAGAAACAGTCCTCGGGAAATCAAACTTATTTCTTGATGATAAGGTTTATTTTGTATTGCCTTTAGTAACGGGAAGTAAATGCTCTCGTCTTATGTCAGGCTCACAAGTACCAAGACTTGACGCAACTTGTTTCATAATATCTAACCCCATTGCACTATACAGCTCGGTTACGAAAGTAGTACTGCATCAATAGATCCTCAAAAAATAGTATTCAATAGGTTCGCATTTTCTTACACTTTCGACTTGTGCTATTTTAATGTCATTGCTTTGGGCTATTTTTATCTCGCATTCTTATTTCGTCGTCTTATGCACTTGGTGGGAGGGCTTTCCTTGCGGTGTCATAAGCTCATTAATGCTTTTGAAATCATTAATTCTGTATTCAAAGCCTTAACAGTAATAGAGACTGTTTAAGAGTTGATCCCTTCTTCGTCCCATTGATACTGGGTAAAGTTTCAATGCTATACACCAGCGGCAGACCGGGACAAACAACAAATCTCAACTGGGATTGGTGAACTGTTATTTGTTGACTTTTTACAACGATTGTTGAGATACATTAGTTAATATAAAAACATATTTGTGATAACACTATAGTTTTGAAATAAATGTTAAATTAGCTTGATATGGTTATTATTATTTTGTATTGTTTATGAGTATTATTGTTAATTAAATAATTCTTGAAAAGAAATCCGAAAATGTGTATTTAAAAAAATGAATATTATTTTTACAACCAAACAATTTGTGTCTAGGCTATGGGGAGAGAACTTCTTCAACGCCAAGACCAAGAAGTGGGCGAAGCAGAAGGACAATGACAACAAGCGTTCGTTCTGTATGTATGTGCTAGACCCTATCTACAAGGTGTTTGATGCCATCATGAACTTCAAGAAGGAGGAAATCGACGGCCTCCTCAAGAAGATCGGAGTCACCATCAAGCATGAAGACGCTGACAAGGATGGAAAGGCCCTGCTCAAGGTATATTGATAAATATTTGCTATAAATCTCCTCTTTTTTAGGTTAAAAATGTTATGACAATTGCAACTGACGTAATGAATAACCAGGATTAGTTTATGATTTCAAATAAGTCCCAGTGTTGCCAGTTACTTCAAATAAGCATCTGGGTGTCAAAGTGGACTAAAAGTAAACTTCATGCCGGAATTGGCTGTAAGCTATTGTAGTCTGCAGCCCCATAAACGTATGAGATATTTAAAAAAACAAGCCTTAATAACTTCCTTAAACTATTTTATCGTAAGACTTTTCCTAAATATATATTTTTTGTCGTACAGGTTGTTATGCGTAGCTGGCTCCCTGCTGGTGAAGCTCTGCTTCAGATGATTGCCATCCACTTGCCTTCCCCCGTGGTCGCGCAAAAGTACCGTATGGAGATGTTGTACGAAGGTCCCCACGACGATGAGGCCGCCATTGGTATCAAGGTAAATATACTGAATAAAAAAAATCCTAAAGAATCCTAAAGTTTATGAGTAATTTTATTAATACTAATTACCAAATTTGTTTCTTTTAGTCCTGCGACCCTGAAGCTCCTCTTATGATGTACGTGAGCAAGATGGTACCGACATCCGACAAGGGTCGTTTCTACGCTTTCGGACGTGTATTCTCCGGCAAGGTCGTCACCGGCCAAAAGGCCCGCATCATGGGACCCAACTTCACTCCCGGCAAGAAGGAGGATCTGTACGAGAAGACCATCCAGCGTACCATCCTCATGATGGGACGTTACGTCGAGGCCATCGAGGACGTGCCCTGCGGTAACATCTGTGGTTTGGTCGGCGTGGACCAGTTCCTTGTCAAGACCGGAACCATCACCACTTTCAAGAACGCGCACAACATGAAGGTAATCATCATTTATCAGAACAGCATATAAAATAATGATATAGAATATATATTTATTCTTTAATATTTCTGGACCACAAAAGCTAAAAGTTTTCACTGTGAACAGGTCATGAAGTTCAGTGTGTCGCCTGTCGTGCGTGTGGCTGTAGAGCCCAAGAACCCTGCTGATCTGCCCAAGCTGGTGGAAGGTCTGAAGCGTCTCGCCAAGTCCGACCCTATGGTGCAGTGTATCAACGAGGAGTCCGGCGAGCACATCGTCGCTGGTGCCGGAGAGTTGCATCTTGAGATCTGTCTCAAGGTACGGCCATGTTTATGCATTCTCAAATTGCAAAATAATAGGTGTTATGAGCAAAGCAATGCAATCTTTAATGCTATGTACAGTCCCAGTGTTGCTAGTTACTTCTTGTAAGAATCTGGGTGTCAAAGAGGACTAATAGCATACCTCATACCGGAATTGGTTGTAAGCTATTGTAGTATACAACCCCATAAATGTATGATACATATTATGATACTTTATAGTTG
Source organism: Trichoplusia ni (assembly GCF_003590095.1). Classification (NCBI taxonomy): domain Eukaryota; kingdom Metazoa; phylum Arthropoda; class Insecta; order Lepidoptera; family Noctuidae; genus Trichoplusia; species Trichoplusia ni. The sequence continues at coordinate 11,664 of NW_020799900.1, forward strand.
AACTGAAAAAATGGTTACTTGAAAGTGTATACTAATGGAATGCTTTTATATAGGATCTGGAGGAGGACCACGCTTGCATTCCAATTAAGAAGTCTGACCCCGTGGTGTCGTACCGTGAGACGGTCGCCGAGGAGTCTGACCAGATGTGTCTGTCCAAGTCGCCCAATAAGCACAACCGTCTGTTCATGAAGGCCCAGCCCATGCCTGACGGTCTGCCTGAGGATATCGACGAGGTAACTACTAAAGATACTTCATTTTACGAAACTAACTCAATTCATTCACCTTCTGGCACACCCGTGCCGCGCCATAGCGAGTCGGTCGCCTGTCGGCCGCTTCGCTAAGACGGTGTCGGCGTGCAAACGAAGCAGATCGTAGCTCGACCGCATCTAAACGCTGCATAGGACCTCTATCTTTATGTCCATGGACCGCATGCTACGGTGCGGGCGATACATTTATCATATTTGTTTCTCTCAACTAATAGAAAGATAATCAAAGTAAATATGTATAGAAATATTATTTTTTCTTCATTCATCAGGGCCGCGTAAACCCCCGTGATGACTTCAAGACCCGTGCCCGTTACCTGACCGACAAGTACGAATACGACGTCACTGAGGCCCGTAAGATTTGGTGCTTCGGTCCCGAAGGTACCGGCCCCAACATCATGGTGGACTGCTCCAAGGGAGTCCAGTACCTCAACGAAATCAAGGACTCCGTCGTGGCCGGCTTCCAGTGGGCCGCCAAGGAGGGAGTCATGGCTGAGGAGAACCTGCGTGGTGTGCGCTTCAACATTTACGACGTCACGCTCCACACCGACGCTATCCACAGAGGTGGCGGTCAAATCATTCCAACCACCAGGAGATGTCTGTACGCGTGTCTGCTGACCGCGCAACCCAGGCTTATGGAGCCCGTCTACTTGTGCGAGATCCAGGTATGTTCTATCCCGGTGTATGTAACATGCATGTATCCCCGTATATCCAGTCATTTCTTGTTATGTATAATCTTTGTAAAGAGCTTCCTTGAATGCAGCAAGTTTGACAACAACCATTGAAGTAAATAAAATAAAAAAACATTTTGATTACCTTGTTTGACCCAAAAAAGATCGAATTGTTTAGTTTGAAGCAAACTGGATTGCGAGGTTACTGCTATTAAATTTATAAAACATTGCTGTGAATGTTGAGCCCAGCATGACCCCACGTTTTTCCTGAGCGGACTAGCATGCACACGATAGCTCCGCCTTTCCGAGACGTGGCAGATTAACAGTTCTTTGTTTTGGCATCGTCACCCGACATACACCTTGCCTGAATAGGGGAACTAACACACCAACAAAATTATAACTACCTTACTGATTGGAATATCCACAATCAACAAACAATCTGAAAAACTAGCTGATTTTTTAAAGAAAATTTAAATATTTAAGTAACTCCAAGCAAGTTGTGCTTGGACTTACTACAATAAGTCACTAACAGTGACAATAAAATTGCGAAATTAAATAAAAATAAAAATTATTATCTTAAATCACACATTTCAAGAAATGTTTTTTGTACAAATATATAAGAACTTGTGATAAAATAATAACACTATTGCATTTGCACTTTTGAAACAGTGTCCTGAAGTAGCTGTGGGTGGTATCTACGGTGTCCTGAACAGACGTCGTGGTCACGTATTCGAGGAGTCTCAGGTCGCTGGTACTCCTATGTTCGTTGTGAAGGCCTACCTGCCCGTCAACGAGTCGTTCGGTTTCACCGCTGACTTGCGTTCCAACACTGGTGGACAAGCCTTCCCGCAGTGCGTGTTCGACCACTGGCAGGTCCTGCCTGGAGACCCGTGCGAACCCGCCTCCAAGCCCTACGTCGTCGTTCAGGTACGATTTCATTCATCATAAGTTTGTACATTATATTTCTTCAATTAGTTATGTGCCTATCATAGTGGCAAATCTTCTGGCACACCCGTGCCGCGCCATAGCGAGTCGGTCGCCTGTCGGCCGCTTCGCTAAGACGGCGTCGGCGTGCAAACGAAGCAGATCGTAGCTCGACCGTGTTTAAACGCTGCATAGGACCTCTATCTTTATGTCCACGGACCGCATGCTACGGCACGGGCGATACAAATGAACTTAATTATTTCGTAAATTTTGATGATATAAATGTCAACACAATATTAACAATATTTTTCTCTAATCTTTACAGGAGACAAGGAAAAGGAAAGGACTTAAGGAAGGTCTCCCGGACCTAAATCAATATCTTGACAAACTGTAAACGTCGTAGCTAATGCAATCCATACTGTAATATATGTAACATTATTGAGCGCGCCTCACGCATTATACAATTTTTACGTTAACATAATAATATTATTTTAAACATAGTACTGAATTGTATCGCCTCAATTAAGCTGATGCGTTTGATGGAAAAAGTTTTCAATGATTTGATTTTCGGGATATGAAGGATTTTATTGTTTTGTTTTAGTGTGAGTGTTAAGTATATTGTAATTTTATTCAAGTCAAGGATGGGTACCCAATAGGCAAAAAATATTGATTATTAGAAAGTCGGAAACCGTTATCGGGGATGAATAATCCAATGCACTGCACCTGATAGACTTTCATTCTCACAATGCAAAGTAGTAATGCACAATGAAATTTGCTCACAATGCTGAGACTTTCTTAGAACAAGGTAAATAACACATTTCTTAATATGTGATGTTCATAGAATCGAAGTTTTGGATTTTTTAATATTACTCTTAAATTCGTAGCCTCGTCAGTTCATGTTTGAGTTCTCCGGTTGGGACAAAAATTAGTCGACCGATCCCGATTAATACGCGTGAGTAAACCGTTGAATCATTTAATACTTACCTTGAATTGTAATTGCTCTAAGGTTTACACTTTAAACTTCCTACAGTTATTTTGACGTCACAAAAAACCGCGACCTCCATTAATTTCATCTTCCACGTTATCTAAGATGTTTTCTTTGTCCCGCCCCGCTGTTTACAAAGGGCCCTTTTTCTGCATAATGAGTGCCAATAATTGTATCCATTCGGTCTGTGAGGCGTCCCAGCGAATTACTTTAAGCATTCATGAGTGGCAACATTTTTGACACATTAGCAAAGAGCCTGGGTGCTGGCATTATGAATTTTTACATTCGCTTATGTTCGATATGAATCAATGTAAATGTCAAAATGAAAGTACTCGGGATTCATGGAGCTTGGCATTTTATTTCGATTATGTGGAGTGCTTTAGCCAGTTAGTACTTCAAAGTCATTTCGAGGTTTAAAGCAATTGATTGATATGAAACCTGGCTTTTAACGTTTGGAATACACTCATATACGGAGAACTAAATAGACAAACTACAAAAAATATGTACAATTAGGGTTCAGTACAGTATCATAGGCCGAAAGTAAAATAAATTTACAACAAAATTGGTCACCCATCAGCTATAGTACCTACCTTATCAATCGTTGCTTATCTTCAGTAAAAACTTATATAATACATAGGCGTTATTGATTCAAACCTGGTTTTAAGTTTTTGTTATGATACGGCAACAGGAATACATACATCATCTGTGACAAATTCAACCGTTTAACTATTCATCTAAAATTAAATTCTGGTGACCAGTAGTGGCTGATGGCTACCCTTTGGATACGGAACTATAAAAAAGGATCATTTACCGGTTTCAATGCTAGTTGTAGTTGACCTGATGAGCGGAGAAGAATTTAAAACACATTAAATGGTTGGCGATACAGGTAAAGTGTATGTTCTTTGTGTATATAAATTAACTTCTCTGAGAAAATTATAATCAGCTGATCAATATGGATGAAAAGTCAAGTTTGTTTTTCATATTCGAATGTTGCATTCTTCGAAGAATTTATTTATTTTCTCAACTGAAGCAACCGTTAAAATATGAAAGGGTTTCTCTGAAAAACGTTGTATTTCAATCAATCTCTCTTGTTGAATTGAATATATTTTTAGGGTTACGTAACTTATGGATTGAAACGGAACATTTTCCGCATTTTTGTTCAATTATTTTATTGATACCGAAACAGTATGTTTACTTTCGATGTTTGCTTTGTATATGTATTAAAAGCGTTAATGCTAGTATATTTTAACAGACGCTCCGCTATCTGTTAAATTTATCCTTCTATGACTTCTCAACAACCGTCGCAACTAGACAATCGTTATTTTCACAGATGATGTAGATCTGGTGCCAAAAAGTGTGTTTAGCAGCGATAGGTACTGCCATAACCTGTTACATTAGAAGATTTGGACTTGTCTCCCAACGATAGACAGCATTACTAAGTCAATAAACTCAAGTAAAACCATAATAAACAACGTGCAAATAAACACACCACATAAAAGTCTGCGAAAGAATTTTCATGTACAATCACCATCCATTATCCAACCATCAGGAATACACGAAACTTTTCTGATAACCTCCAGTACGGAGACCATTAACCCATGTACGTTCGCGATGTAAATGCAATAAGTTGCAACCGTACAGTCGGTAACATTCGTGTCACGTATTCACATGCAACGTAGGAACTTTCGCAAGACCCCCTGGGTGGTAGCCTGTACGTTTGAAATTAACAAACTTGGCTATGTACAAAAATGTATAACATTTGCAGTTGTAAAAGTTCGGTCACGTTTTTCTGTTATGAGGAAACTCTTGCAGGTGCTGTTGATATAGCGGCCATTTTGTTTTATTCTAATGGAGTAACAGGTAACATCTGAAATGTTTCGTGTAAAATGTTTTAATATCTGCTTAGCTTGGCGTTTTGGTTTATAGTTCAAAAGCTGATTTGTTTAGATTTAAATAAAACCTCTTCAATATGTTGTATATAGTTTGTATAACCAGAGAAAAAAAAATAAAAACATTTTTTTTTTCGTAAACGGTTGAGCGATAATACACATAATATAAATATGACATAAATATTGATAAAAAAAATTTTATTTTATTTCTATCTACTATTCTTCTTCGCTGGCTCCTATGCATATCCAAAAGGACGGAATGGATGGAACCACAGGGCACGTCTAGTGTTTGTCACTTGCCATTTACCCAGTGTAAACAAGCTGGTTTATTGGATGAAACACAGAGTAAGTTTATCCTTGAGTATTCAGCTAACTCATGCCTCGTACGACACATTAACACTCTAGGGAATGGTCCACAACTAAATTGATGCATTAAGCTCTGTACATAATGTTGTAAAGTGGGGCAAAATGGAATGAAAAAGGAAAATATATGAAAACTATTTTTGAACTATTTGTGAGCTTGAAGGCACTTCAAACGATAAAGTGTTGATGTTAAAATTATCTTCATGTTTTGTATATGTATATAAATGATGTGCAATGAATTAATAGAATGCTGCGATATTATTATGACTATTTTATAAATTCCAAGCTTGTATTATCAAAAAGATTTTATTTCAACCGTTATAGAAAATAATGATCAAGGTTTTGCTATGTTGTTATATTGCACGATTTAATCAAATACCGGAAAACAATATCGCATGATATTCACCTTAATCTAATATATATAAAATTCTTTTGCTATGGAAATCAGCTAGTTTCTATAAAAATCTCATTAGCGCGCGGATACTGCCTTCTGTCTACCACACCGCAGACCAAGTTTACAACATAACCTACTTCCTAACTGCATTGTATTCATCTAAGATTCAAGGTTTTATAAATAGTATATAACGGTCTGTTAAATCGGCTTATAATACATGTAGTTGATGTCAATTTTACGATCATCGGACGATAAAAACTTTAGAGATTGGTCAACATAAAATGGGAGTTTAACGATTGTGGATAATAACGTCGCCAAATCCGTGTCGGATGAAAAAATTAAGAGATTTGCGAGATCCGGATCCGCAGTTATAGGGGATAATGGATCGGCTTTTTTGTAACATTTCTAACTTCATCATTTTTGAGATATCGACAGGTCATGTTTTGCCAGCATCTGAATCGTACTGACGTTATAACGATCGATGCTAGCTATTACTTATATGAAATGATAACAAAGGAAAAATGTTTGAGATATATGGAAGGGAAATATAAATTGTCGGTATTTTAATTAAACAATTTGTTTCGATTTTGTGTATGTCGTCATCAGTCTAGACTTTTGCAACTATTTTTGAGTCGGCTTCCAGTGTAAACGGAAGCAGCTTCGCTTCAATGTTTTACAAGGAGCGACTGCCTGTCTGACCTCCTCAATCCGGTTAGCTAAGCAACACGATACCCTAATTATACTGTTTATCAGGCTTTGTAGCTTACTAGTTGTATAAGATGTGTAAATAACAGCCCACAATTAATGTGCCTTCCGAAACAAGACGGAGTTATGGCATAGATGTTCACCCACCCGAACTTATTAATCATAGCTTAACCTGTGACTCATCATCTTGTGCAGTTGGACTTTGCCACGACCTTGTGTATGATTGCCCTTAATATATTTTTAATTCAAGGATAAGTTTCCGATCCAATAGAACTCAGAAGGGTGGAAAAAAGTGAGACCAAGCGAGATTTTCTCCGTCACTTAGTGAAGAAAATGGTCCTTCCTCGCGTTTAGAAAAATTAAATAAGACACCTAATATTTACACTTATCTACGATGCTATTTTGAAGCACTTCGGTCCCCTCCCTTCGTTTGTGGGGGAGTAGGGCCGCGGTCCCTTTGACAGCGTGCGAGACAGATAAGACACGGATAAAATGTTCAATATATTGATAAGGAGGGTAGGTTCATGATATTGTATTTCTATTTGTAGAGTCCCTATCGTACATATGTTAGATAGTTCGAGTATAAGGAGAAAAGAAACATTGTTAAAGATGTATTGCTATTTTTGGATACTCGTTGAGAATAGAAAAAAGAGTCGGACAAAATTGAAAAGGATACCAGGTGGAGAAACTTATATAAAGAAGAAATATAAGATCATTTACAATAATAAGTTGATCTGAAATACAATTTCAAAGCAATTGTAATATGGAAATATCTGCAAAATTAGAAAAAAAGAATATAAAAAATAAAAAAGACGCGTAACATGAAAACATCAGTCTGTAAACTGAAGCGCTGGTTGGGAATCAAGGCGTTTTGATGGTAGGTACAAAATTTGGTCTTAGAACCAAAACTCAGAGCTCCTTTGTGTTTTCCACCTGATATACGGCTGGTAGTAGGTACTTCACTCCTACCAACTGAAAACATCAGAGTCATCGAAGAAGCCACTATTATTTTTGATCAGGCGCAAACACTTTTGCGGCTTACTTGTTCCTAAAGGATAGATCATAAAAATCGGAATCAAAGTCAAAATCTTTTTATTTCAAGTAGGCGTTTTACCACGTTAATGTTAATCGGACTAGTAAAGAATGCTTCAAATATTTGGTCCGTCTTAGCCCATTGTTCATGTTATACATGTAAATCTAATTGCGTTGATACGTTTCGCTGCTCGTGAGACCTAACCTAACGCCTAATGGTTTCTCCCTCCACGGTCACGTTTCCAGCACTTCGGCCATGTCTTATTTAATTAAAGAAAAATATAAATTAGAATAAATTTTAATGGCAGCGCCGCGGCAAAGTCACGTGACAACATTTTGAGGGCTAGTATTTTTTGGTAGGTAATAATTTTCTTGAGTTTTTTTTTGTGGTTTTAATTGTTATATATTATATGAAAATTTGATGAAGCGTATTTAATAATTTTTGCCATTGTTTTTTTATTATTTTACATATTCCTTAGGTAAGGAATGACATGCATACAGTTTGAGCCAGCTACTTTTTTTAGGTCATCGGTCTATCGGGCTATCTTATTCGATTCACTATAATAAATAAAATACTAAACTAAAACATTTTAATATTCCATGCCTTAACCAACCACGTTTACAAATGACAGGAAAACCAGGCTTACCCGAGCCAGTCTCCCTGTTATCTATATTTAAATCCTTGACTACAGTTTAACCTTAGTTTGTCGGAGCTAAGGTTGAGCCCCGGTTCTCCTTGCAATTTGCACGGCACGATAGGCAGCATTCACAGTTGAATGATTTAGCGGTATTGGCGGGAAATAACGCAAGTTTAAACGGAGCCAAATTGAATTTGCGAAGATTAAACCTGTAATCCTATTTTTGTATGAAATAAAGGTAAGCAGCTTATGATCTTAGCTTTGTAAGTTTTATTGTTGCCGCTTTTGTAAATATTTTGACCTTTTTGCTTTACGGCGGCCATTGTTTTGTGAATTATGTATTTATAATCCTGATGTTGGTTTAATTCACTTACGTTGTGAAGTGGAACAGTGTTGCGTGATATGAAACTGTTAAGTTTAAGTTTGTAAGTATATATGATAATAATTATTATTTAAAGTTGTTTAGTCATCTAATTCCTTTTAATTGATTTTCGTACGATAAAAGTAGGCAGGACAATTGGCTTGTTTACATAACCTAAGGATAAGTCGTACGGCTCAGACTTACTAATCATTAAACAACTTATTTCATAAAATAACGCATTTTTTATGATGGTTTTGGAATTAGGGTATAATACACTAAACACTAAGCTATAACTTTGAACGAATTTCTAAACTTAAAAAAATGGGGCCAATTCTAAACAATATTTTAACTGAAATTCGTATCGTAACTGCAATTACATCTTCTAGGAACACAAACACATTTTCTTTCTCTTTTAAAGCTCTCAGACTCAGCTCGTTTAGTAATAAAAATAACATCCTAATGGGTGAATTTCCCGGACCCAAAAATTGCGTGGCATCGATGAAATCGGTACTAAAAAGCATTGTTATAATGTTCTAACATTTTTTTTTAGGTAGATGACATAAAAATCTATCTGTAGCACTAAATATTTCATTAATATAATTAATAGGTTTTCCAAAAAAAAAAGTTAAACCACATAATCTTTCATCGCCGTGTTTGTCCACGACTCACCTTGATGTATTAAAGTCATCATTGATCAAAAATGTATCGTTATTTATATTAAAACTTAGTTTTATTTGGTTCGTGAATAGTTAGAGTATTGACTCGGAATACATTTATTCAAATATTTACACAATACAACGTATGGTTAATAAAAAACCATTTGTCTCAGAACTACCTTTCATCGCCATGTCCTAAACATATTTGAGAATATTGCATATTCTAACGTTTTGCGTCGCTCCCGTTTTGCGTTAAACGTTGCATATAAGTAACGTCGAAAGGCTAGACAAGGAACGACGTGTGTACGTGCCTGCGTTTTCGAGCTATAATTAAAAGTATTCAATTTTTTTGGTACTGGACATTTTTTCTTTCATCGCCGTGGATAGGTCTAACTTCTATTTCAATAAGTTTTTAATCTCGATTGAGCATTCAATACAATGCCATTTATATTTAGCTTATTTGTAAAGTGTTCATTACTGTGAATTATTACCAGTTTTTTAGTAAATTGAATTATACCCCTTGATTTTCATCGCCGTGCTCTCATTTCCGTGGTTTCCGTGGACAAAATTTGCTATGGCAATGAAAAAAAATACACGGGAATGAAAAAAATATCATCGCCGTGCCTTGTAAAACAGTTTCCTTTCATTGCCGTGGCCACGTGTTTCATTTCCGTGATTTATGTTTGTTTCGCCACTAGACAGGAATGTATCTATTTATAATAATAATAATAATAATAATAAATCGTTTATTTGCATTAAACATGGTATACAAAGGTGTTAAATAGGTATATAGTAGGTACAAGCATGTTTAGCTAAGATGAACATAGCACGCAAATTTTTTAGGAAACTAAACTATTTATACATTAACATTTGTAATCCATAAATTCTTTTAAACTATAAAAATTACAATCACTTAACCATTTATATAATGCAATCTTTAATAATCTTATATTTAATACTTTGAATTTACTTGGCATCTTGTTATATATCCGCACACATGTTGCAAGACAATTTTTATTATATTTGGTCAGTCTTGGTAGATCACTCTGTGCTAATCTAAAAGGATCTCGTCTGTTGCGTGGACATATTTCATTTGCAGTTTTAAACAGCTGTATATGCTTAACTACGAATACGCATATTTCGTAAATGTAGATACATGGGAGCGGTAACAAGCCAAGTCTTTTAAACAGTGGTCGACATGATTCGTCGGGTTTTAGTCCACAAATTGATCGTATGCACTTTTTTTGAGCAATGAATGCTCTGGTCATGTCGGTGCTATTGCCCCACATTATAACACCGTATCGTAATATCGATTCAACATAGGCGTGATATGATATAAAGGCAGTCTTCATATTGGTAACATTTTTAACTTGCTTGAGTGCGTATACGAATTTATTAATTTTAGTGCTAATATTATCTACATGTAATTTCCAATTAATATCTTTATCTATTATTATACCTAAGAACTTTGTATGCGTTACCTCATTGAGTTTATTTATATTAAGTTTAATGTTATTTTTATTATTATTTGTATTATTGAATTGGATATAGACGGATTTGTTTAGGTTTATTTTTAAACGGTTAACGTCAAGCCAATGTATTAATTTATTGATAGTATTATTAATTTCACGCTCATGATCTGTAATGGTATTTTGTTTTTTATCAGTTGCTACTACAATAGATATGTCATCAGCAAAGAGGATGCATTTGTGTTTGGTTATTTCTGTAATGTCATTTATGTATATAAGGAATAATACTGGGCCAAGCACACTTCCTTGTGGCACGCCGTATTTATTATGTCTATATTCTGAACAGTAGGATGTCATGACTCTATTTTTGTTAATTTTATTGATACTAACGCATTGTTTCCTATTACTCAAATAGGACATAATCCACTGTAGAGCGGGTCCCCTTATTCCAATAGCTTCCAACTTTTCTAGCAATATGTCATGTGATACCAGGTCGAAGGCCTTTGATAAATCAAAAAATAGTCCAGTGGTCATTTGATTGTTGTTAACATTGGAAAGTATTGCTTTCATAAGAGAGAATGTAGCTAAAGTTGTAGATTTACTTTTTTGGAATCCAAATTGTTCGTCACTTATAATTCTGAATTTATTGCAAAAATCAATCAGTCTTCTATACATACACCTTTCATAAATTTTAGATAAAATCGGTATTAAAGTTATTGGTCGATAATTATTTATATCATCCTTATCTCCCTTTTTGAACAATGGCTTTATTATGGACAACTTCAATTTCTCAGGAAAAATTCCATTTAAAAATGATATATTAATTAAGTGAGTTAAGATCTTACTTAGCTCGTTACAGCAGGTTTTTATTATTTTAGTGCTAATTTCGTCATATCCCTCAGATCTGGTATTGCGTAAAGACATTATTTCTTGTAGCACCTCATTTTCTAGCAATGGCTTCAGAAACATTGAGTTGTAATATTTATTTCTTCTAGAGTTTCGGTCAGCACTTTGTTGATTTGGAATAGAAGTTAAGTTAGTGTAATGGTTATTGAACATAGAGGCTATTTTCAAAGGGTCTGTAATAACTGTGTCCTTTAGCTTTATGCTTTCTATATTCTCTTTGGAATTAGTAGCGTTAATTTCATTTTTTATTACAGTCCATGTTGCTTTACATTTGTTATCATGTGCATTAATATATTTAATATTTATGTTCTTTTTTGAGCTATATACACATTTATTTAGTAGATAAGAATAATTTTTATATTTGGCTTTATTAGTTGAATTTTTATTTTTATAATACTGATAACGTAGTTTTCTTTTAGTTTTACAACATTGTCTAAGACCTTTGCTTATCCATTTTTGTGCATTTTTGTTATTAGTATTAACCTTAACTCTTACGTTTGGAAAACAAAGATTGTAAAATAAACACAACAAATCATGAAATTCATTAAATGCGGAATTTGAATCGGTATTTAGATGAATATTAGCCCAAGTCAAGCTTTGCAAGCATTCCTTAAATTTTCGGATATTTTCTATGCTGTAGTCTTTTTTGAAAATATAGTATGCTGCTAATTTTAACGGTTTATTTTTAGTAGGGAAGCTCAACATTTGTGCTGTATCATGATCTGAAAGATGTAGAGGTAGCACGGTTGAGGTGGCATTTGAGATGTTGCTTAGGATATGGTCAATACAGGTCAATTTACGTGTTGGTACCTTAATGTGTATTGTCAAGTTATAATTATTTGCCAGGCTATGTAATTCATTAGTTATGTTGTTTTTTCTTAGAGTATTTATATTGAAATCACCGGCTATTACTAAATTTAATTTAGATCTATATTTTCTCAGCAGATCATGTAAAAGACAATTTAGTTTTGTTAAAAACTGATTTGGATCTGATTGAGGTGTTCTATAAACAGATATAATTACTAATTTATTACAAACTATCTCTACACCGCAGGCTTCAAAAGTGTTTTGTATTGCATGACCTTTTACAAATGTTAACTCTTTATAATTCAAACCCTTTTTAATTAATATACAAGTACCACCTCTTTGTTTTTCTCTTGAGAAATTAGAAGCCATTGTATAGTTATATATTTTGACGTAATTTTCGTTACCTTTTTTTATAAATGTTTCAGATAGACATATAACATCCGGATCATTATTTACTTCTTTTAATTCTTGAATCGTTATTTCTAATAGTTCTTTCTTTGATAGGATACTAGCAATATTTTGATGGAGTATTCTAAAATTTTGCTCCTTATTTACTTTGGGCTCGAAAAAATGATTTATTCTTGTTTATAACAGGAAAGTAATAGGGTATGGTCCCTTTTGGACTCTTTACTTCCAGTTGAGGGGTTATAGTTTCCATGTGGCTATTTTTTTGAAGACGACTAAAGTAATAGGGAATTGTCCCTTTCCTAGGTTCCTTAAAACTAGTGTTTACATTAAGACTTGATTTGTTAGTCGCTAACCAGTTTCGAATTTCACTAGGGTTCAAATATTTATCACTGTAATCACAACAATCTATAATATAGTTCACTGAATGACAGATATCGTACAATTTCGTACTTTTTTTGTTTAAAAAGTGGCATTTTTTATACTGTTTACACATGTCTTTTATGGAGTAATTCAATTTATTTACATTTAAATACGCGTTACTTAAGACATTTAATACAATTATAGTGTTATTTTTGAATGTATCTAATATATATTGCAATTGAGATATGGTTTGGTTTGAGTTACGATCATTTTCCCCTATACATATAACTAGTTTGTCATCAGCAGACAGTGTACTATTTCTACAGTTGGCTAAGATTTCGCTGGACGGTGCATTCGGCTTCGTTTCGGCGACGACGCTGTATGTTCCGTACCGTGTGTTTGTTCGCGAATGTGAGATGGCTGCTGCTAGTCCGACGCAGCGCTGGGATCCGAAGATGAATATCCTCTTCCCGGGGTAGATATCTGGTACATTTAGAGCAGTTGAGTTTCGATACTTTGCAGTATTATTTGACTTTTGTCTCGTTGCGTGCGTTGGTACCTGAGCATCATTTTCACATGAGGTATGACTACTTCTCATGAGTTCTTCAATGCGCCCAGTGAGATTTAAGATCTCCCTTTCTGCGACCTCTAATTGTTGTTTTAGAGTGACTATCTCTTGTTTCAATAGTGAAATTTTTCCGCAGTCGTTGGTATTAATGTTGTTACTGTCTAACGATGGGGAGGTTGGTGTAGAATACGTGTTATGCTGATGTGACAGGGCACGGGTTTTCTTCTGTTTGAGCTTAAGACTGTCATCAATCGTAGCAGAATGACATATGGATTTTAAAGTTTGGTTTTCTAAGGTTAATTTGTTTATCTGTGTGTGCAAGTCCTTATTTTCGATCAACAGATTTCCCAGTTCATTTTCGGTGCTTTCAAGTTTAAGTGTGAGCTGAGCTATAGTGTACTTCATTTCTGAGGTCGAAACTAAATCAGATACTGTTCTATCAACACTTCTTGATATTTTGGGAGTATTGTATGACTCGTCAGATGTTTCGCATTCTGTAAGTATATGGGAGTCAAATAACAATGTGCTATGTTGTACAGGAGACTGGCGCAATGTTTTGTCACCCATATTTTTATTTATTAGATCAGCTTCTTGTTGCGTTGGAGATAGTGTTTTTAACGAGGTCTGCTTTTTACGCACCGTAATATTAGATGTACTATCTGTTGCAGCATATTTTTTATTTCTGATGCATACTCTGCACCTCCATTTCTTTTTGGCTTCGGCATCTTTGAGTCGGTATGTCGCTTCGGGATAGCCATCGCAATCTAATTCGTACCTGTTATTACATACAGAGCATAGCGCAGTATTTTTTACATTGACCATTTTTTTACATTTGTGGCAAGTTACTAGTGGTGCCATCTTGCGAACACTGTTATTTTTTATTTTCAAGTTTGAGTTCATTGTGTTTGCTTTTTACAAGCTTTTATTTATTCAAATGTATTTTATTTATCAATATTTTTAAATATATAGAAATTTACGAAAAGTGAATGTTGCGAGGAGGATTTGAACCCGCGGACATTCTTGTATTGCTGGTTGATCGGCAAAAGTAGTAAGCTAGTGCACTGAGCCAGCTGTACATGAGAAATTTTTTTGAATTTATTGATCACTTGTCGTGAATTTTATTTGTTTATAATAAACAATCGGTAATGGCGGTTGCAATTCAAATTACGGTTAGAGTCACTTTTGCACTTTTTTTTTAAATTTTCACTGTATGGTAAATTGTAATTTAGTGGTTTTTATGGAAGTTAAACTTAGTTTTGTTTTGAAAATAGTCACTTTGTGTATTGTTTTATTTTTGCTCACAAATTTAAAGTTTTTTCTAATATTTCCACTGTTTCTGTACACTAACACTTACACAATTATTTTTACTTAATGACTACTGAAAGTTTTGTTTATGTACCAAGCTTTATACACTTTTATGCACTATTTACATTTTGATTGAAGACTTTGTTTTGGTTTTGTAAACTGTTTTAACACTGAATTTAGGTAGTAAGTTAAGTAATGTTTGAAATATCACTGAATGTTTTTTATTTTACTTTTTTATTGTAACACATAAGTTCAGCTTAATAATTTAAAGACTTAAGACTTAAGTGACCCGCGGGTACGCGTGAGGTGCGGTCGCGTCATTCACCTACGGTGCTAGAAAAATGACGTCGAACTCGAAAGTAATTAAGTGCAATAACTGTAACATTGTGATATGTGAGGTGTTAGCCTATGTCCAGAACAAAATGGATGTTATGGATGAGGAAAGCTTAATGAGATTGTGTGTCACAAGTTTTTCTGAAGAGGAGATTGAAGCGGCTAAAAACTTGCTTTTCGATTCGATCACTACTACAAGACGTAAAATTTCGCGTAAGAGAGAAGGAAAATCACAGAGGGATCTTGCTGATATAATTACATTATTTAAAGAAACAGATCCGGAATTAGTACCCATATTTGTTGCTCGGGAACTACATAAATTACCACCAATATCGTTTGATCATCTGGATGCAAGTAAACTTCTGAAGGATATTTTGTTGTTGCAAAACGAACTAAAGATTATTAAGGATTCCTACGTGACTAACAAACAGTTAGATGATTTAAAATTACATATTGAGCAGTCCAAACACCAAACATTGGATTGTACAATAACTGATCTACCTCACAATACAGAAAGCAAAACATAGCGATGACGCAGTCGTTGGCGGGTTGTCGCGAGCAAAGCGATGATACTCCGTCCCTGTCATACGCGGAATGCATCAATCGGTCTCTCGCTCTCTCACATACAAGCACGCGCGTGGAGGCCTCAACCGCGGTTTCGACACAGGTGCAACGCAAGCGCGCGAATCCTGAGCGCCCGAGTGTCGTACCGGAGACGGCGCGGTCTATATCACAAGCGATAAGCGGAAGCGAGAAAATACAACCAGATAAAGAAGAGAAGAATGGATGGACAATTGTACAAAAAAGAAGCCAAAGTACAAGTTTGCAGGAAGTAGAGGAAAAGCGGCTTCGGATGTGGATATGAAATTTAAAGCTGCGGAAATAAATATTCCATTATTTATATCCCGTGTAGCTAAAGAAGTTACTGACAGCGACATTGCTGACTACATTCTGTCAAAGACTCAAACTGCAGTAACAATAAAGAAAATTATAATGCAAAAGGAAAGAAATTATAATGCATTTAAAATCTTTGTACCACACCACAAGCTCGCAATGTTTTTAGATGATAGTCTGTGGCCAGAAGGTGTGTCTTTTAGGCGCTTTGTTTACTTTAATAAAACTAAGAAGGCCGAAAACAATGTTGTGAATAGTGATGTGATACAAAACAATTAATAATGGGTATACAAACAAATACAACTGCAACAACTACTTTATTTAAATTTGTCAGTTTTAACTGTAAGTCGATAAAAAGATCAATTGATTGTGTCAGAAAATTGTGTCAGTCGGCGGATATCATAGCCTTACAAGAGACCTGGCTACTTCCCTATGACATACCGATACTGGGCACTGTTGACCAGGAGTTCGCATACACGGGCACGTCAGCAGTGGATATTTCAAACGGTGTTTTGAAAGGAAGACCTTACGGTGGCGTGGCAATACTGTGGCGTAAAAGTGTGTTCAAAGAGGTGACTGTTATCGAGTGCAATAATCCGCGTATCAGTGCAATAAAAGTGTCTATGAAAGACCGCGCATTTCTTGTGTTTAGTGTTTACATGCCGACAAATGGAATAGACAATTTGGAGGAGTTTACGACATGTTTTGGCGAGGTATGTGCGATAGTTGATCATTACGCTATAGAATCTATTTACGTACTAGGAGATTTTAATGCTCATCCGGGAGAACTGTTCGGTAACGAGCTAATTAATTTATGTATGGACCAACAATGGTCCTGTGTGGATATAGATGTGTTAGGAAGTGTATTAAGTAATTATACATTTATAAGCGAGGCTCACGGGTGTGTGAGGTGGCTCGATCACTGTGTTACTAGTCATTCTGCCAAACAAACTATTAAGAATGTATTTATTAATTATGACACGTTTTGGTCTGATCATTTGCCCCTAGTCATTGAGTGTGAATTAAGTGCAATTATATGTAAAAATAGTAATTATAATAAAAATATAAAAAATAAAGCTGTTTGGGGCTATAGAACTAAAGAACAAATAAAAAGCTATACCAAATTGTGCAATAGTAACTGAAATTAATAGATTTTCCTGTTGAATTAAGAGAATGTAGTTATGATATTTGTAATTGTAAGGAACATAGAAATTGTCTAGATAAACTATATAAGGATATAATAATAGCATTAACAGACTCAGCCATTAACACTTGTGAAACTAAATCTCACTCGCGTAAGAAAAACATGTAATAGGATGGAATAAGCATGTATGTGAAGCTCACAGGGAAGCTAGGAGTAAATTTTTATACTGGGTTTCTCAGGATAGGCCACAATCCGGTACTATATATGAAGAAATGTGTGAAAGTCGCAATTATTTAAAAATAGATTAAAGTGGTGTCACAATAACAAAGAACAGATAAAATGGAAATTATTTCGGAATGTCGTGCTTCTAAAAACTTTAGTGATTTTTGGAAAGCAACCAACAGTTTAAATCATAAGACTGGCCTTCCAGTGAGCGTGGGAAGTGCGAGTGATAGCAGAGATATAGCTGAACTGTTTAGAGAACATTTTACCACTAAGTCTCCACTGGGTTCTTCGTCTGCAGATCCTGGGTCCACCATGACCGGTGAATTGTATAGGGTGTCTGCTAAACAAGTTCGACAAATTGTGAGTAGCATGTCTAGGGGCAAGTCACCGGGTCATGATGGACTCAGTATCGAGCATCTAAAATACGCTGGTGTTCATTTACCGCGTGTGCTGGCAATGTTCTTTACCTTATGTCTGAATCACTCGTACTTGCCTATAGACCTTATGAAAACCATCGTAGTACCAATAGTTAAAATAAAACTGGAGATTTGTCTGATAAGAACAATTACGACCGATTTCCTTGGCTACAATTGTGGCCAAGGTGTTGGACAGTGTGCTCGACTCAGAACTTGATAAAAATATTAATATTCATGATGCTCAGTTTGGTTTTCGCGCGGGACTTTCCACTGAAAGCGCAATTCTGAGTCTGAAGCACACTGTCCAATACTACACGGAAAGAAGTACACCTGTGTATGCATGCTTTCTTGACCTCTCCAAGGCATTTGACCTTGTGTCGTATGACTTGTTATGGGAGAAAACTCAGAAAACCCGCGTGCCTACACAGGTACAACGGATTTTTCATTTCTGGTACCAAAACCAGAATAATTATGTAAGGTGGGCAAATGCCTTCTCGGACACGTACAGGTTGGAGTGCGGGGTGAGACAAGGTGGTTTGAGTTCTCCTAGGCTCTTCAACTTGTACGTGAATGAGCTTATAGTTGGGCTCAGCAGCACACGAGTGGGATGCTGGATTGACAACATTTGTATGAACAACTTTAGTTACGCAGACGACATGGTGCTGCTGACCCCAACTGTAAGTGCAATGAGGCAGTTGCTTGCAATATGTGAAACATATAGCATTCAGCATGGATTGATGTACAATGCTAAGAAGAGCGAGTACATGGTTTTCAAGGCCCCCGGTAAATGTACATTGAATGTGCCCGCAATAAAGCTAATGGCATTGAACTAAAGCGGGTAGAAAAGTTTAAATATCTTGGACATTACGTTACAGAGGACCTTGAGGACCAGGTGACATAGAACGGGAACGTAGGGCATTGGCGGTTAGAAGTAATATGCTGGCCCGCAGGTTTGTGCGTTGTAGTAAACAAGTTAAAGTCACTCTATTTAAAGCCTACTGTCAGACTTTCTACACGTGCAGCCTGTGGTTCAGATATACGCAGAGGACGCTCAATGCCTTACGTGTCCAATATAACAACGGGTTTAGGATGTTGTTGGGGTTGCCCCGTTTTTGCAGTGCCTCCGGTATGTTTGCGGAAGCCAGGGTAGACGGCTTCCACGCGGTAATACGCAAGCGGCTCGTATCACTACTGAGCAGGGTCAGGAGCAGCACCAACAGCATCCTGCAGGTTATTGCGGAAAAGCAGGACTCAGACATCCTGAAAGCATTTATACGCGCACAAATTTTACTATAAATCTTATTATTTTGTAATTATGTATGGACATTGTTCTGAAATAAAGATTATTATTATTTGTATCTCTTTATAGTCACGGGATCACTTCATGTGAAGAGACCCGGTCCTTTTTAAAGGCTTGCACGGGGACACAGGTCCAACATGTAGAGGCCTTGTTGAGAATTTTAATCTAATATGTGACGGGGTATCTACTAGGGATCATTCATCTCCGCTCTATGGGAGAACGGACATGAAGAATCCAAAGTAGATACAAAACTATTGCAAGAATGTGTGTATGAACAATTAGGCTATTATATTATGATAAGTTATGTGGACCAGTTAGTTGGATTTTCCAGAAAACTATGACACCTGCCTCTCTACACATGGTAATGTAAATAAATTGGCAGGCGGTGACTCGCCGCTCACTAGATGGGCCCCCTATGATACCGTCACGATTGACAGCAGGTGGGCAACACCAGTGCGAGCGG
>NW_020799901.1:0-16764 GCF_003590095.1 Trichoplusia ni
TTCACATATCATATCCAGCTTATTGTCGGTAAGCTTGACACCTTCTGCACATTTGGAGAGTTTGTTCAGATCAGTCATATTGAGATGAGCCATCCTTTGATGCCATAAGTAGCTGTCACTTTCCTTTGAATGACATGCATATGCTTGTGCACTACTTAAGTTTCAGACGATACATATTATTCACTAATTCACAAGCTACTACTTCCTTTTGAGATTTGTTGAATATTTTACAGCCGTCGTTACTAAACTGTACAGAACATTCTTTCTTTATCAGCTGACTCACGGAGAGAAGATTGCTTGCTAACTCAGGGACATACAAACATTGGTTACTTGTATGGTTTGTGTTTGTCCTTCACTATTACATATAGGCAGATCAATTTTTCCACAGCTCTTCACTTTAAGCATTTTATCATCAGCAATACGGATGCTTGTAATTGGAGGTGATGATTCATCGTATAGCCAGTCCTGCCTCATTGTCATATGCATGGACGCTCCTGAATCAACAAACCAGCTCTTACTGTCACTTGCTGCAGCGGATGCCGAGAACACAGCGACATATCCAGTTTCTTTGCCTTGGTCCTTTTTCTTTGTTCTGCAATTTTTACTTATGTGACCATAACGGTTGCATTTGAAACAACGGGGCCCTTTGTTAAACTTCGGAGAACTATCAGAGTCCTTTTGTTTATATTTACTTGGCTTACTTGCATATAATGCAACTGACTCGGAGCTCTTTATTTCTTGTAAGAGCTTAGTCTTTACAGAGTCTGCTGTAATCGGCACACCAGAACTTTCGAGGGCCATAATCATTGGCTTGTAGACTTCGGGTAATCCAGCAAGGAGCAATGTACCCAGCCACTCATCATTGATGTCAAATGATATGTTTCGAAGTTTATGTGCTGCACTCATTATTCTGTTAACGTAATCTTCAACATTTTGACAATTTTCTAACGTCGTTGTAATCATATCTCTCAATAAGCCCACGCGTCTTGTCAACCCTTTGTCGTCAAAAGCTTTTTGTAAATTGGTCCACACTTCTTTTGCCGTTTTTGCCTCTTGTATATGTACGTAATTCACTGAGTCAACCAACAATATAATCTTTGCCTTTGCTTTCAGGTCGAGCTTTGAATCAACAGATTCGCCTTTATTTTCGATACAGCACCAGAGGTCTTCATGTTGTAAATACGTCATCACAGCAAATCTCCATGTATTATAATTATCTCGACCACTTAATTTTTCGATAAGAGTCATTGCATTTGAAGACATTTTGTATGTAAAAATATTTTTCTACACAAACCACGTGGCTTTAGGTTATGTCGTGTCAGTTTTAATGACCGGCGACTTTGTATATCGTTATTTCACTGATATTACTTCTCACTGATACTTATTACAAACAGATTACGTTCTGGGCCCATAACCTGATGTAATTAATAGGCTTTATACTTAATTAATTATTTATTTAACAGAATAATACACATTAGCAAACACTTTTACAGCAGAGATGGCGGCACAAGCGTTCAACGACCTCTCAAACGTCATGTAGTGAGAACGCGGCAATTTCAAATTACTACAACATGATCCAATTGTATAAATATATTACTGGTTGATTCTTAATAATATATTTATTCAAATTTTCCATTAAAATATCATTATCAACTGGTATGTTTACAATAAAATAATAAATGAAATTTACTTACTTTTTCATGAATTCCACCATAATTGTGTATTGTGGGTGGCTGGTTCTCATTTTCTAAACTTCAGTGGTTTTATAACTACGATTGTGAACTGGTTAACACTTTTAGATGTGAAGTAATACGAGTTTTAGCTTCAAAACAAAGTTGTCCTGGAATGAGCTTCGCGGCAAAAAATGTCATGTCGTTCGTTTAAGAACACAGTTTTAAAATAAACAAAGTTTCAGTATTATATTAATTAAATATACCATTTATTTTAATTCAATATTAACTTTTAGTACTGGTTTGTTGTAAAGCATTAATATTTAAATAGTTTTAAAGGCAGTGAAATCACTACGAACAAAATACGTCATAGTTTTTTAACGAAACGTTCTATCAATTCTACGATCCTTCGTCCAATGTTGTCCCTCCTTACTTACAATAGTGCTTCGTGCTTCCTACTTTAGTTGTGTTCCGTTATCGTATCGTCAACTCGATACGTTAACGATACGAAACTTACAAACGTTCGTGCTAGGGGCACAGATACGAATTTATGAATAAAATGAGTCGGTAATCCGTTGTAATATGAACCGTGCACAAGATCACATTCGATTCTGATTACAGCTGTTAAACTACGGTTTTACGGTTTTAGACATTTATTTCCTCAAAAGATTTACACAATTACTTACAGAGAAAATACAATATTATAATTTATAAATACATGAGGCCGATTTGCGTAGTGTAGTGGTACAATTGGTAAAAATAAAAACAAGGAAGGTAGGGAAATTTGAAGAAATAAATGCACGATATCTTATGCGCATCACTAATGCGGGTAGAAGTACATGAGCTGACGAGTACAAACGTAGATAGATACAGTACATGTTTTTTAAGGCCCATGGCACATTGGACATTACATGGCGCTAATTAAGATAGTGACAGCCGGAGGACTTAAAAAAAAACGAAAATTATTTAATAAAGATTTAATTAATGTAAAATTACAATTATAAACTTAAACTCTAATTAAGTCTAGATTCGAACGATGCTAGTATCGAAGTGTCTTAATTAATTATTTCAATCTAAAATCAAACTAATCGATTGCACAAAACGGATGCGACATCATCAAAAATTAAGTAGGTGATCGGCGGCGACACGAGGCGTCGATTCAGCAGAACGGTGTGTTGCAATTTTATGTGGAAACGTCCAATGTACGTAAATAGCTATCATCACGCTATTCAGCGGATTTGGTGTAGGCAGAGTCCGTAACACCTCCCCCCTCAGAACAGCAACTATTTGAGCACCTTCAGCGAAAATGTTGCTGGCGTCTGGTCCTTGGTAGTGGGTGATTCTGTGTCTTCATGATGATGGTCTTCACAGCTTTTATCTGATACTTTGTCTGATGATTGCGGGCGGTTAATCTTCGTGCAAACGTTATACCGTCGTATAGTGAGTGTAACGAGCAGTACAGTTGCACCGAATATCGCGACATATAGTGGTATAGTCGTGTGATAGATTGATTGTTCGACGTCGGCGTGATCTATTTGTACTGGATGCTGCGTTAAGATTTTCTCTTCAATTTCATGTAGGTTTTCTAGATGGATTGTGTTTAGTTTCAGATGTGGGATGGATTCCTTGTCGATGGTCAGGTTCGTAGGTATTTCAGTGATTTTCAGCGGTTGTCCTTTGATGTGGTCGTTCATGTTGATAATGGTGAGATGTTCAGTACGTAGTAGGCATTTTTGCGGTATGGTGGCAAGATAACTCCCATGTAGAGTGATGAATTCTTGACGTTCGCATTGTAGTTCCGTTCAAGTAGGTTGTGGGAAAACGAGTGCGTAGCGTCTGTCGTCCAGTTGTTCCATTGCTTCTCTTGTCAGCGTAAGCTTCGTAGGGATGCATGACTTCTCTAGGGACTGGTTGTAGATAAGGCTTTGGATGCAGTCTAGATGTCCTCGCGTCGGTTGTTGCTCGATTCTCTCCTCGCAGAGGTGGAATTGATTGAACTTCGGGCATTCAGCCTCTATGTACTCGAAAACTTTCCCATCAGTTGCAATAAAAGGGTAAGGGGGAATAAAGGTATACATTGATTTATTGGGAACTATAGCTAACCTGTATAATTTAAATTTATCGGGGAAACTATTGGAACTTTAAATATGATGACTATTCTTTTATCTGTGTAATAATAACCAGGCTTTATAACTGCGTAGTACTCTCTTAAATCTGCGTCTAAGATCTGATCTGGGCTGTATATGGATCTTAATCGATTAGTCATATTACCTAAAGTATCTATACTTAACATACTATGATGAGTGCTCGATGCACGTATAAAAGCTAAAATATCTTCTATCCTACTTATCTCTAAGAGCAAATCGTCTGCATTGTCGCTAATTATGGTTAATAATTGTGCGAACTTTGCAAACCTTACAAGGTCATTTTTAGCGGATACGTTTACGTCTAAAAGTAACTCTAAAGTGCTATTAATTCTTTCCTGGTTGTTAACTAATTTTGATAGTATGTTACTATATCTACTCATCCAAACTTTATTGAAACTGATATGATCATTTAATTCCGATAATATCTTATCATCGTTATTTTCTAAAAGCTTAATGGCATTATTGTACATTTGTGCGTCCGTATGATCTAAGTTACCGGTTATGCTTTTTATTATGGATCCTAAACCGTTTACGAGTCCTCTTTTACTACGACCGGGTTCTAACGTTTTTAACTGGGAACTAATTTTATCTAACTTATGATATAAATGATTTATTTGTAGTTCGTATAAGAGAAACGATTGATTATCTAATTTGTTCTGGAAAAACTCAAGTTGAGTCCGTATAGAGTCTAGTCTATTTTCTATGTCAGTTATTTCAACGTACTGTAGGAAAGAATGGTAATGTGTAATGAGTTTCGTTTGTCCAAGATTGAAAGGTAGTAGTCCGGGTCCTTCGTCTAAGCTTTCAAGTCTTATCTCGAGCGCCAGTGTCGGGTACGCGAACATCGTTAGAAGTATCCTGTAACAATTTTGAACTCTTAGGAATGCGTTTAAGTCGAGATTTTGCAATAGGGCCTTTCTTTTTGGAGGTGTAAATGTGTATCGGAAGGTCGGCTAAGACGTTGTCCTGGGTGTAGCGAGTCGCTAGTTTTTGTCGGTTGGCTGCTGGGTTTTTAATAAAAACTTGTTGTTCTGGTTGGTATTCTATCTCGGGTTCTCTGTTCTCGTTCCTCTTTTGCATGATATTTGTACGGTCTGTCAGTGTAAGGTCGTTGATCAGGTTGTATACTGCTGTCATTTGGTCTCGGTGTGTCAATATATATTGTTGCATAAGGTGTTCGGTTAAGTTAAAGTCAAGTGGGTCTCGTGGGTCAAAATGTCCTCTAATTATGTCATGGGGTCTACACTTAGTAAAACTGTGAACTGAACTATTATAAGCTAGTATGGCATAGGGCATGAGGTTGACTATGGGTTCATCTTTCTGACGTAATTTTAAGATGCGTAAATGCTCCAATAGTGTGGAGTGAAACCGTTCAACAATTCCGTTATCATTTGGCGAGTGAGCTAATGTCCTGTGGTGATTAATTTTATGTAATCTAATAAATTCAGAGAATAATTGATTGGTGAACTCTGTGCCATTATCCGTTACTATGGTTAATGGGAGTCCATGATGTGTACTATAAATTAAAACTGCTTGCAATATACTTATAGCTGTGCCGTCTCTTAAATAGTATGCCTGTCCGTATTTTGAAAAAGAGTCTACTATGGTCAAATACTTTTCATTTTCGGCTGTAAAGAGGTCCATATGTACTAATTCTAAGGGTTTGGTAGCAGGTGGTACTATATTAAATTGTGGTTTAATTGGATTCCTATCATATTTAGTTTGTCCGCAGATGGTACACTCATTTATATACTTAGTTATTTCTTCCTTCATCTTAGGCCAATAGTATTTACGAGAAAGAGCAAGATAACATTCATTTATTCCTCTGTGATTGGTTTTGCCTTCATGATAATGTTTTATGATTTCTTGTTGTTTTAAATATTCTTTAACATCCTCTAATTCTATTTTCGTTAATACTAAGTTAAAGGCTAAACCTTTGAAGTTATTTTGGAGAATGGGTATAATAGAGTACATGCCTAAAGGTGGTGTAATTTTTAAAGCGGTTTTGACCTTGGGATTGACATATTCTTTTACGGCATTTACTACATCCTGCTCTAAGTTGGATTCTGAAACCTGAATAAATGTACGAGTGTGTGTGTCGAAAGGTTTAGTAACAGTAGTTCGTCGTTTTATGTCTCCTACTATGGTAATGCATAACTGTCGGTGAAATTTGTTCAGAGGTTCGTCAGTGATAGGTATTTCTAGGATGGGGTTTTCAGCGCTAGTGTGTGCTGTAACAGTTGTGGAACCTGTTCTAGAAGGTGGTCTTTCAGATGTGTTAACTATTACTGAGTCAGTTTCCTCATTGTTAATCTCTACTCGGGACAACGCGTCTGCATTGGTGTTATATTTTCCTTTCTTGTAAATTATAGTATAGTCGTATTCGCTTAGTTTAAGTCGCCATCTAGTCAGTCTTGAGTTCGGTTCTTTAAGGTTCATTATCCATTGTAGAGGCTTATGGTCAGTGAGTATTTTGAATTTACGACCGTACAAGTAAGGTCTAAAGTACTTTGTCGCCCAAACTATGGCTAAAAGTTCCTTCTCAATGGTGCTATAGTTAGTTTCACTGTCGTTTAAGGTTCTAGATGCATAACAGATTGGTTTGTCTGAGCCAATGGTACCCTGTGAAAGTACGGCGCCTATGGCTACGTTTGAGGCATCGGTAGTCAGAATAAACTCTTTAGTAAAGTCGGGGTACTGTAAAATGGGGTCATTAGTCAGTAAAGTCTTACATTTGTTAAAACAGTCGATATAGTCTGAGTCAAAGGTGATTTTGTTAGTCTTTTTAAGGCATTTTGTCATGGGCTTGGTGATGCGAGCAAAGTCTGGAATGAATTTTCTATAATAACCTAATAATCCCAGAAATTGTTTAATCTGTTTCGGGGTCTTTGGTAATGGATAATTTTCGATTGCTGTTATTTTATCAGGGTTAGGTTTAACACCGTCGCCACTGATTATATGGCCTAAAAACGCGGTTTCCAACTTTAAAAATTCAGACTTATCCATTTGAATTTTAAAAGTTAGATTCCTGCAATCTGGTAAAGACTTTTTCTAGATTAATCATGTGTTCTTGTAGTGACGTACTAAATATGATGACGTCATCTAAATAGACCAAACAGATCTCATTTTGTAGGCCTCTGAGGACATTATCCATCACACGCTGAAATGTGGATGGAGAATTCTTTAAACCCATCGGCATGCGCAAGAATTCAAAGTGCCCATGCTCTACGTTAAAGGCTGTCTTTGGGATGTCGTCGGGGTGCATCTCACATTGATAAAATCCTGAAGCTAAATCGAGGGTAGTAAAATATTGGCATTTACCAAGCTTGTCAAGAATGTCATTTATGTTGGGAATTGGGTATTTGTCGTCTATAGTCTTTTCATTCAGTTTACGGAAGTCAACTACGATTCGCCACTTTTGTTTGCCTGATGCATCGGCCTTCTTCGGAACTACCCAGATAGGTGAGCTCCAAGCTGATTCTGAAGGTCTTATGATACCTTGGTCGAGCATTTTAGTAATCTGGTCTCTAACTTCTTGTCGGTGAACAAACGGGTAACGGTAGCTTTTCGTGTAAACGGGAAGTTCGTCAGTCGTCCTAATACGGTGCTTAATTTTATTTGTAAAAGTCAAAGGTTCTCCCTCAACATAGAATACGTCAGCAAAACGGGCACATAAAGTCTCTAAGTTCGTTTTTTCTTCTATGTTTAAATGGTCGGTACGTAATCGAGACAAAACCTCTTTAACGCGACTCAGGTCTTGTTCAGTGCGAGTGCACTCGGTATTAAATAACTCGGCTTGTAAAGGTTGATCGAATGTAATAATTAAGTCGTCGTTAGTCAGGTTTTCTATTTCAACAATTCCAGTACAATCAGTAACGCGAGTAATGCACTCATGTATTATGCAGTTACAATGTATTTGCTGAGCTATCGAAACATCACCGTCTGGACTATAAATAGGAATATTTAATAATTTTGATGAGTTAGCAGGAATAGTCTCCTGGTAACAGGATCTTTTACACTGATAAAAACGAATAGGTATAGTTGTAAAATCTGTAATTAAATAGTTATTCTTAAGATCAATCTGGGCTCCATCAAGCAAATCTAAACCTAGCAGGCCATCAAAGTAGTTATGAAATTTATAGATAAAAAACTTTATATTTGTGGGATTATTAAATTCAATAAAATTTGGAATAGTAATAGAATGCTGGTGTGTACTTGTCACACGCGCATTGGTGACCTCAAATGGATCAAAGTTTAAAGGAATGTGTGAAAAGTACTTTTCGACTGCCTCGGGACTAATAAAAGACTGGTTAGCTCCGGTATCTACTAATAACTTAAGCGGGGGTTCCGATATTTGAATATATCGTAGTTCCCGTTTGGACTGTAAATTTAATTCTATCTTAACTCTTTTTGGTCCTTCACCTTGGGAAAATCCTGATTATCCTTAGAGGTAGACGGTTGAGGAGCTTCTAAGCATTTAGTATTATCAGAAAATTGAGAGTGAGCGCTATTCTGTGTGTAATATGAGTCATAATCGGGTCCGGTCTGTTCGTAATCGTACGAGTCGGAATAGTCATAGTAGTCAGATTCGTCATAGTAGTAATCGTAATAGTTATAAGAGTCATAAGGGTTGGTCATTTCATTAAAATTCATTTCACGCGATTTGAAGTAATTATTTGGCGGTGGGTTCCCGGATTTTCGCCAATCCTGTCCTTGTAACCCTACTGGTTTCGACACAAAATGACTGACACCGCTCATTGGTTTTGGGTCGTTATATTGCGTTGAAGGATTTCTATCAGGTAATTTGAACACGTTACTTTGGGGGTTGTAATTTGGCGGGGGTGCGTGAAAGACTTGTTGAGTACGACTTAACATATTTATAACATAACATATTCATAGCGTTTTATGTTTATATATTTAATTCATTGAATAACAGATTGTGTATTATGCCTTAGGATTTAATTTATAACTCTAAACTTACCACTTTATTTACAGTCACCAACATATGCACTTGTTCGGTCCTACATCGATCCCACACTGCCTTATACATATATCCACTTAAAACAAACCCACCCAATAACGCACCACATAAACACATACACTATCAAAGCTTTTTTTATGGTATAATAATCGCTAATCCACATTACACAATAATTCATAATAACAAGCGCCGCCATCTTACTCATTTGATCACCAGACCATAAATTAATTTGGCTGACAACTCATGTTATGACAGATAAGTGGTACAGATAAAAAAAAGAAAAAAAATTTGATAATTTAGTAATATTTTGGATTTAGATGTCACCACTGTTTATTTATTTTTTATTTTTTTTTTATTTTTTTACACTACAAACATTCTAATTTTATAATTAGTGTGTATATAATTATATTCCAGCTTTTTCTTATTTTTATTAATTAGTGATGTCACCGTTAGCCGGCTATAGCCGTTATACGTCAGCATCGGCTGGTGCTGAAAATCAGCGCTGGGGCTCTGACTTGTGTAGGGTCTCAGCATTATGCTGAGCATCGGCCGTTTTGTGTTAATATGACGCATATTTTCCCCCTTTTATTTTCTATTTTAATTTATTTGTTTTTGTGTGTATGCGTCACTTTTTTAGCACAAATAAATATATTTTCTTTCTTTCTTTCTTTCTTATATTAGGAGGCCGTTGAGGTACCTGAGTATGCTGGAAGGATGGTCTCCACGGCTGCTGCTGCTGCTGCGGCGGCACAATCGGCATATTAGGCTTATGCCAGCTAGCGCTTGTATTCGGGAAGCTAAAACGTGGAGGAATCGCGGGTGGCATTTTATGACTACCATGCATTTGCTGTGTAAGCGGGTTACGTCGCTCGGGAATACCTTCGTTACGTTGCTGCAGGTACATGACGTTTAATTCCTGTTGTACAAATTCCAGAGCCTTTTCCATGGTTTCGGGTCGCATACATCGGATACGGGACCCTAGGGGTTCTTTAAGACCTCTTACGTAAGATTGTAACGTTAACTTTCTATAAAGATCGCGTTTGGCTTCGATAGTGGTGGATATATTTTCATGCAAAGTGACATAAGTCATTATGGTACTGAAAAGGGTCTGGCATTTGGCGTAATATTCTTGTGGAGTGCTATTTCCTTGCGTAAGTAAAGACAAATCGTTATAAAGAGCTGTCTCGTCCCTTTGGTCGGAAAAGTTATTAATTAATGCATTACGAATTCCTTGCCAGTTATCCGGTATTCCGTTCGAGTTAATGATAGTAGCTGCTGATCCCGTAATCTTATTTAAAATACCATTTATTACACATAAATTATTTAATTCACTGCCCGGCTCAGATTTAATGTATTGTATTACGAGTTGATCGCAAATTCTAATAAAACGTGTTAGAACATTCGGATTGCCGTCAAAGTCTGGTACTGCACGTAATGCCTTATAGATAGTATCGGGATTCAATGCCATTGTGTTTGTCTTAAATAATATATCTAATCCTAAATTATCTGAATCTATAAATCTATCAGAATCTACTTCCCTAGTCCTACTTATCTGTCTGGAAGAGACAGGTTTCCTCCTAGTTTCCCTCGGATGGAAAATTTTGAATCGATATTAGATATAGGGTAGACCGAGGCGAATCGGATCAAGGGGTGAATCGGATCAAAATAAGAAATTCGTTAATATTTTGAACATCGCGTGGCACGGAACAACAAACGACTAGCGTCTCGCGAGCTCCTCTTACCCCGCGCCCCCCGCCATCGCCAGTTTTTTGTTGCGAGTAGGCAGTTAGCGCCAGCGCGTCGGGAGAGCGAGCCGGGTGTATGTGTACGTTACAATTTTGGCGCTGATCTAAGGTAGGTACTTACGATTTATTTGATTTATTCTAAGGATTTATGTTGCAATATTTAATTATATAGCTTATTCTAATGGGGTAGGGGTCTAGTTTACTAAACGCTTTAATTTTTGAAGTAAATATTATTGGTTACTGACTAAAATATTTATTTCGTAAGTCTTTAATATGGGGCTATTCGGATCACGTTATCGGGGGCGAATCGGATCGCCTTTTTAACTATTTATTTTGGTCTTTAATTGTAGTTGGTGTTAATAAAGCATTTATATTTCTTTGTAGATGGTTCGCACGTATATAAAAAAAACACAAGCGGGAGAGTGGCCGGAAGAAAAAATGGTAGAAGCCGCGAATAAAGTTCTGTGTAAAGAATTAACTTTACGTCGGGCTGCTGAAATATATAAATTACCATACACAACTTTACAAAGAAGAGTCTCCTTTCTAGATGCATAACAGATTGGTTTGTCTGAGCCAATGGTACCCTGTGAAAGTACGGCGCCTATGGCTACGTTTGAGGCATCGGTAGTCAGAATAAACTCTTTAGTAAAGTCGGGGTACTGTAAAATGGGGTCATTAGTCAGTAAAGTCTTACATTTGTTAAAACAGTCGATATAGTCTGAGTCAAAGGTGATTTTGTTAGTCTTTTTAAGGCATTTTGTCATGGGCTTGGTGATGCGAGCAAAGTCTGGAATGAATTTTCTATAATAACCTAATAATCCCAGAAATTGTTTAATCTGTTTCGGGGTCTTTGGTAATGGATAATTTTCGATTGCTGTTATTTTATCAGGGTTAGGTTTAACACCGTCGCCACTGATTATATGGCCTAAGAACGCGGTTTCCAACTTTAAAAATTCAGACTTATCCATTTGAATTTTATTTGATTCCTGCAATCTGGTAAAGACTTTTTCTAGATTAATCATGTGTTCTTGTAGTGACGTACTAAATATGATGACGTCATCTAAATAGACCAAACAGATCTCATTTTGTAGGCCTCTGAGGACATTATGCATCACACGCTGAAATGTGGATGGAGAATTCTTTAAACCCATCGGCATGCGCAAGAATTCAAAGTGCCCATGCTCTACGTTAAAGGCTGTCTTTGGGATGTCGTCGGGGTGCATCTCACATTGATAAAATCCTGAAGCTAAATCGAGGGTAGTAAAATATTGGCATTTACCAAGCTTGTCAAGAATGTCATTTATGTTGGGAATTGGGTATTTGTCGTCTATAGTCTTTTCATTCAGTTTACGGAAGTTAACTACGATTCGCCACTTTTGTTTGCCTGATGCATCGGCCTTCTTCGGAACTACCCAGATAGGTGAGCTCCAAGCTGATTCTGAAGGTCTTATGATACCTTGGTCGAGCATTTTAGTAATCTGGTCTCTAACTTCTTGTCGGTGAACAAACGGGTAACGGTAGCTTTTCGTGTAAACGGGAAGTTCGTCAGTCGTCCTAATACGGTGCTTAATTTTATTTGTAAAAGTCAAAGGTTCTCCCTCAACATAGAATACGTCAGCAAAACGGGCACATAAAGTCTCTAAGTTCGTTTTTTCTTCTATGTTTAAATGGTCGGTACGTAATCGAGACAAAACCTCTTTAACGCGACTCAGGTCTTGTTCAGTGCGAGTGCACTCGGTATTAAATAACTCGGCTTGTAAAGGTTGATCGAATGTAATAATTAAGTCGTCGTTAGTCAGGTTTTCTATTTCAACAATTCCAGTACAATCAGTAACGCGAGTAATGCACTCATGTATTATGCAGTTACAATGTATTTGCTGAGCTATCGAAACATCACCGTCTGGACTATAAATAGGAATATTTAATAATTTTGATGAGTTAGCAGGAATAGTCTCCTGGTAACAGGATCTTTTACACTGATAAAAACGAATAGGTATAGTTGTAAAATCTGTAATTAAATAGTTATTCTTAAGATCAATCTGGGCTCCATCAAGCAAATCTAAACCTAGCAGGCCATCAAAGTAGTTATGAAATTTATAGATAAAAAACTTTATATTTGTGGGATTATTAAATTCAATAAAATTTGGAATAGTAATAGAATGCTGGTGTGTACTTGTCACACGCGCATTGGTGACCTCAAATGGATCAAAGTTTAAAGGAATGTGTGAAAAGTACTTTTCGACTGCCTCGGGACTAATAAAAGACTGGTTAGCTCCGGTATCTACTAATAACTTAAGCGGGGGTTCCGATATTTGAATATATCGTAGTTCCCGTTTGGACTGTAAATTTAATTCTATCTTAACTCTTTTTGGTCCTTCACCTTGGGAAAATCCTGATTATCCTTAGAGGTAGACGGTTGAGGAGCTTCTGAGCATTTAGTATTATCAGAAAATTGAGAGTGAGCGCTATTCTGGTGTAATATGAAAAATTGAAATTTGGTGCTGAAAATCAGCGCTGGGGCTCTGACTTGTGTAGGGTCTCAGCATTATGCTGAGCATCGGCCGTTTTGTGTTAATATGACGCATATTTTCCCCCTTTTATTTTCTATTTTAATTTATTTGTTTTTGTGTGTATGCGTCACTTTTTTAGCACAAATAAATATATTTTCTTTCTTTCTTTCTTTCTTATATTAGGAGGCCGTTGAGGTACCTGAGTATGCTGGAAGGATGGTCTCCACGGCTGCTGCTGCTGCTGCGGCGGCACAATCGGCATATTAGGCTTATGCCAGCTAGCGCTTGTATTCGGGAAGCTAAAACGTGGAGGAATCGCGGGTGGCATTTTATGACTACCATGCATTTGCTGTGTAAGCGGGTTACGTCGCTCGGGAATACCTTCGTTACGTTTGCTGCAGGTACATGACGTTTAATTCCTGTTGTACAAATTCCAGAGCCTTTTCCATGGTTTCGGGTCGCATACATCGGATACGGGACCCTAGGGGTTCTTTAAGACCTCTTACGTAAGATTGTAACGTTAACTTTCTATAAAGATCGCGTTTGGCTTCGATAGTGGTGGATATATTTTCATGCAAAGTGACATAAGTCATTATGGTACTGAAAAGGGTCTGGCATTTGGCGTAATATTCTTGTGGAGTGCTATTTCCTTGCGTAAGTAAAGACAAATCGTTATAAAGAGCTGTCTCGTCCCTTTGGTCGGAAAAGTTATTAATTAATGCATTACGAATTCCTTGCCAGTTATCCGGTATTCCGTTCGAGTTAATGATAGTAGCTGCTGATCCCGTAATTTATTTAAAATACCATTTATTACACATAAATTATTTAATTCACTGCCCGGCTCAGATTTAATGTATTGTATTACGAGTTGATCGCAAATTCTAATAAAACGTGTTAGAACATTCGGATTGCCGTCAAAGTCTGGTACTGCACGTAATGCCTTATAGATAGTATCGGGATTCAATGCCATTGTGTTTGTCTTAAATAATATATCTAATCCTAAATTATCTGAATCTATAAATCTATCAGAATCTACTTCCCTAGTCCTACTTATCTGTCTGGAAGAGACAGGTTTCCTCCTAGTTTCCCTCGGATGGAAAATTTTGAATCGATATTAGATATAGGGTAGACCGAGGCGAATCGGATCAAGGGGTGAATCGGATCAAAATAAAGAAATTCGTTAATATTTTGAACATCGCGTGGCACGGAACAACAAACGACTAGCGTCTCGCGAGCTCCTCTTACCCCGCGCCCCCCCGCCATCGCCAGTTTTTTGTTGCGAGTAGGCAGTTAGCGCCAGCGCGTCGGGAGAGCGAGCCGGGTGTATGTGTACGTTACAATTTTGGCGCTGATCTAAGGTAGGTACTTACGATTTATTTGATTTATTCTAAGGATTTATGTTGCAATATTTAATTATATAGCTTATTCTAATGGGGTAGGGGTCTAGTTTACTAAACGCTTTAATTTTTGAAGTAAATATTATTGGTTACTGACTAAAATATTTATTTCGTAAGTCTTTAATATGGGGCTATTCGGATCACGTTATCGGGGGCGAATCGGATCGCCTTTTTAACTATTTATTTTGGTCTTTAAATTGTAGTTGGTGTTAATAAAGCATTTATATTTCTTTGTAGATGGTTCGCACGTATATAAAAAAAACACAAGCGGGAGAGTGGCCGGAAGAAAAAATGGTAGAAGCCGCGAATAAAGTTCTGTGTAAAGAATTAACTTTACGTCGGGCTGCTGAAATATATAAATTACCATACACAACTTTACAAAGAAGAGTCTCCTTTTCTAGAGGTGTCATTAAGACACGTGGTGGTCAGCCAGCTTTTGATGAAAATGCTGAAAAAGTTCTAGTAAACCGTTTATTAGACTTAGCGAGTCCGTGGCTTCGGAATCCACGCCTAAGGCAGTTCGAAAAATATGCTTTTGAATTTGCAGAACGTCAAAATATTGAACACAAATTCAACAAAAATCTAGGAATGGCTGGTCAGGACTGGTTTCATCGGTTTATGAAAAGAAATAAGGAATTAACTATTCGAAAAACCAGAAGGATTATCAAGAGCCAGGATTGATGGGCATGAAAAGGGAAAAAGTGACAGAATTCTACAAGATTTTGGAGACAGTAATAGATAAAAATAATTTAAGAGGAAGACCTGAATGCGTGTACAATGTGGACGAAACAGGGATTCCACTTAATAATCGACCACCAAACATTATAGCTCAAAAAGTGCCAAAAGATGTTGTCAGTGTCACAAATGTTGAACGTGGCGAAAATGTAACCGTCTTAGCTTGTATGAATGCAACAGGTCAGTACATACCGCCATTTGTTCTGTTTAAGGGTGTGCGCAAACGCGATGATTTTCTTGTGGGTATGCCGCCCGGTACTGAAATTGTTATGACAGAAAAGGGATGGATAAATGAAGAAGCTTTTCGTGTATGGTTGCAACATTTTAATCGCTACCGTACCCAAGGAAAAGTTATACTCATCTTGGATGGACATGCGTCTCACACGAACCTACTCAGTGGTAGACTTATGTGAAACTTTAGATATTGAGCTTGTTTCTCCTCCCACCACACACATCGCATGCTCTCCAACCTCTCGATGTATCATTTTTCAAACCGCTCAAATCATACTACCATCAACAAGCTACATCATGGCAACATGCACATCCAAATCAAGGGATCACAAAGGTTGTTTTTGGAGGGATTTTTAAACAGGCTTGGAACCAGGCTGCCACCGTTGGAAATGCTGTAAAGGGGTTTGAAAAGACTGGAATATTTCCACTAAATGCTAATGCAATCCCTGACCACAAGTTTATTGGTGAACAAGGGTTAGATATTGTGGAGAACCATTAAATCTCCTAGTATACAAGAAGTGCAATCTAGTACCGAACCAGTACAGCCAGAACTAGCTACAAATATAGAACCGTTGCCATCTACCAGTTCTCAACAGCCTACTACAGCACAATCACCCGGCACTTCTGAATTATTAAAGAAATTCTTCCCTCACCCTTTAAGACACCACCAGCCCCAGTTAAGAAACGTAAAACTACAAAACCAATTTGCATTTGACATCATTGCAAAGTAAGATCAATCTTCAGCAAAAAGAAAGACTGAAAAGACTTAAGACTGACAAAGAAGCTGTGGAAGATAAGGAAAATACTTCGGATTATAGAGAAAATATTAAGAAAAAGAAAAATAAAAGTACACCGAAGACCAAAGTTAAGGGTTCATCTGCAAGACAGAGAAATTGGCATTGCATTTACTGCTCAGAAGTATTCATTCATCCACCGTCAGAGGATTGGATTCAGTGCCATGCATGCGAAGAATGGTGCCATGAGAAATGTGCTGATACGGGAGGGAAAAAAGGCCCGTACATATGTGATTTATGTGTTCAAAATTAATATTGATCTCATTATTGATTATTTAATTATTTTTTCGTATTTTCAATGCATATAGTCTTTAGAATGTTTTTTTTTTGTTATATTTTATTCATGATCCCATTCGCCCCGATTGGGGCGAATCGGATATTTCTCTCTTTGAAGTTTTTATTAAATATTTAAAAGAATTTATCATAAATTTAAGTTTTAAAATGTTTATTTAGTAGCTGAATTGTTACTTATGACTATTTTCTTAATAAAAGTTGCATATATTTAATTTTAGTATGATTTTCATATTCCCATATATTTATTGATCCGATTCGCC